>NC_074704.1:8684144-8711644 GCF_029448725.1 Salvelinus fontinalis
GACTGACTACTCTGTGGAGGGCTGTTACTGACTGACTACTCTGTGGAGGGCTGTTACTGACTGACTACTCTGTGGAGGGCTGTTAGACTGACTGACTACTCTGTGGAGGGCTGTTACAGACTGACTACTCTGTGGAGGGCTGTTACAGACTGACTGACTACTCTGTGGAGGGCTGTTACTGACTGACTACTCTGTGGAGGGCTGTTACAGACTGACTGACTACTCTGTGGAGGGCTGTTACTGACTGACTACTCTGTGGAGGGCTGTTACAGACTGACTACTCTGTGGAGGGCTGTTACAGACTGACTACTCTGTGGAGGGCTGTTACAGACTGACTACTCTGTGGAGGGCTGTTACAGACTGACTACTCTGTGGAGGGCTGTTACAGACTGACTACTCTGTGGAGGGCTGTTACAGACTGACTACTCTGTGGAGGGCTGTTACTGACTGACTACTCTGTGGAGGGCTGTTACTGACTGACTGACTACTCTGTGGAGGGCTGTTACTGACTGACTACTCTGTGGAGGGCTGTTACAGACTGACTACTCTGTGGAGGGCTGTTACAGACTGACTACTCTGTGGAGGGCTGTTACAGACTGACTGACTACTCTGTGGAGGGCTGTTACTGACTGACTACTCTGTGGAGGGCTGTTACTGACTGACTACTCTGTGGAGGGCTGTTACTGACTGACTACTCTGTGGAGGGCTGTTAGACTGACTGACTACTCTGTGGAGGGCTGTTACAGACTGACTACTCTGTGGAGGGCTGTTACAGACTGACTGACTACTCTGTGGAGGGCTGTTACTGACTGACTACTCTGTGGAGGGCTGTTACAGACTGACTGACTACTCTGTGGAGGGCTGTTACTGACTGACTACTCTGTGGAGGGCTGTTACAGACTGACTACTCTGTGGAGGGCTGTTACAGACTGACTACTCTGTGGAGGGCTGTTACAGACTGACTACTCTGTGGAGGGCTGTTACAGACTGACTACTCTGTGGAGGGCTGTTACAGACTGACTACTCTGTGGAGGGCTGTTACAGACTGACTACTCTGTGGAGGGCTGTTACTGACTGACTACTCTGTGGAGGGCTGTTACTGACTGACTACTCTGTGGAGGGCTGTTACTGACTGACTACTCTGGAGGGCTGTTACTGACTGACTACTCTGGAGGGCTGTTACTGACTGACTACTCTGTGGAGGGCTGTTACAGACTGACTACTCTGTGGAGGGCTGTTACAGACTGACTACTCTGTGGAGGGCTGTTACAGACTGACTGACTACTCTGTGGAGGGCTGTTACAGACTGACTGACTACTCTGTGGAGGGCTGTTACAGACTGACTGACTACTCTGTGGAGGGCTGTTACAGACTGACTGACTACTCTGTGGAGGGCTGTTACAGACTGACTGACTACTCTGTGGAGGGCTGTTACAGACTGACTGACTACTCTGTAGAGGGCTGTTACAGACTGACTACTCTGTGGAGGGCTGTTACAGACTGACTACTCTGTGGAGGGCTGTTACTGACTGACTACTCTGTGGAGGGCTGTTACAGACTGACTACTCTGTGGAGGGCTGTTACAGACTGACTGACTACTCTGTGGAGGGCTGTTACAGACTGACTGACTACTCTGTGGAGGGCTGTTACTGACTGACTACTCTGTGGAGGGCTGTTAGACTGACTGACTACTCTGTGGAGGGCTGTTACAGACTGACTACTCTGTGGAGGGCTGTTACAGACTGACTGACTACTCTGTGGAGGGCTGTTACAGACTGACTGACTACTCTGTGGAGGGCTGTTACAGACTGACTGACTACTCTGTGGAGGGCTGTTACAGACTGACTGACTACTCTGTGGAGGGCTGTTACAGACTGACTGACTACTCTGTGGAGGGCTGTTACAGACTGACTACTCTGTGGAGGGCTGTTACAGACTGACTACTCTGTGGAGGGCTGTTACAGACTGACTACTCTGTGGAGGGCTGTTACAGACTGACTACTCTGTGGAGGGCTGTTACAGACTGACTACTCTGTGGAGGGCTGTTACAGACTGACTACTCTGTGGAGGGCTGTTACTGACTGACTACTCTGTGGAGGGCTGTTACTGACTGACTACTCTGGAGGGCTGTTACTGACTGACTACTCTGGAGGGCTGTTACTGACTGACTACTCTGGAGGGCTGTTACTGACTGACTACTCTGTGGAGGGCTGTTACAGACTGACTACTCTGTGGAGGGCTGTTACAGACTGACTGACTACTCTGTGGAGGGCTGTTACAGACTGACTGACTACTCTGTGGAGGGCTGTTACAGACTGACTGACTACTCTGTGGAGGGCTGTTACAGACTGACTGACTACTCTGTGGAGGGCTGTTACAGACTGACTGACTACTCTGTAGAGGGCTGTTACAGACTGACTACTCTGTGGAGGGCTGTTACAGACTGACTACTCTGTGGAGGGCTGTTACTGACTGACTACTCTGTGGACGGCTGTTACAGACTGACTACTCTGTGGAGGGCTGTTACAGACTGACTACTCTGTGGAGGGCTGTTACTGACTGACTACTCTGGAGGGCTGTTACTGACTGACTACTCTGGAGGGCTGTTACTGACTGACTACTCTGGAGGGCTGTTACTGACTGACTACTCTGTGGAGGGCTGTTACAGACTGACTACTCTGTGGAGGGCTGTTACAGACTGACTACTCTGTGGAGGGCTGTTACAGACTGACTACTCTGTGGAGGGCTGTTACAGACTGACTACTCTGGAGGGCTGTTACTGACTGACTACTCTGTGGAGGGCTGTTACAGACTGACTACTCTGTGGAGGGCTGTTACAGACTGACTACTCTGTGGAGGGCTGTTACAGACTGACTACTCTGTGGAGGGCTGTTACAGACTGACTACTCTGTGGAGGGCTGTTACAGACTGACTACTCTGTGGAGGGCTGTTACTGACTGACTACTCTGGAGGGCTGTTACAGACTGACTACTCTGTGGAGGGCTGTTACAGACTGACTACTCTGTGGAGGGCTGTTACAGACTGACTACTCTGTGGAGGGCTGTTACAGACTGACTACTCTGTGGAGGGCTGTTACAGACTGACTACTCTGTGGAGGGCTGTTACAGACTGACTACTTTGGAGGGCTGTTACTGACTGACTACTCTGTGGAGGGCTGTTACAGACTGACTACTCTGTGGAGGGCTGTTACAGACTGACTACTCTGTGGAGGGCTGTTACAGACTGACTACTCTGTGGAGGGCTGTTACAGACTGACTACTCTGTGGAGGGCTGTTACAGACTGACTACTCTGTGGAGGGCTGTTACTGACTGACTACTCTGGAGGGCTGTTACAGACTGACTACTCTGTGGAGGGCTGTTACAGACTGACTACTCTGTGGAGGGCTGTTACAGACTGACTACTCTGTGGAGGGCTGTTACAGACTGACTACTCTGTGGAGGGCTGTTACAGACTGACTACTCTGTGGAGGGCTGTTACGAGGGGGTAGCTGGTTAACATAATGTGGTGGGGCCACTTATCTTGTTACTGGTCCACTGCTTTAATGAACCTATCTCCCTCCCTCCCCTCATTCCTCCCTCTCTCTCCATCCTCATCCCTCCTTCCCTCCCCTCATCCCTCCCCTCATTCCTCCCTCTCTCTCCATCCTCATCCCTCCTTCCCTCCCCTCATTCCTCCCTCTCCCTCCTCATCCCTCCCTCCCACTCCTCATCCCTCCCTCCCTCTCCTCATCCCTCCTTCCCTCCCCTCATTCCTCCCTCTCCCTCCTCATTCCTCCCTCCCTCCCCTCATTCCTCCCTCTCCCTCCTCATTCCTCCCTCCCTCCCCTCATTCCTCCCTTCCTCTCCTCATCCCTCCTTCCCTCCCCTCATTCCTCCCTCCCTCTCCTCATCCCTCCCTCCCTCCCCCATCTCTCTCTCTCTCTCTCCTCCTCCACTCCTCTCCCAGATCCGTAACCCTCCCTGTCTCCTCTCTCCCTCCTCAGGCCTCGTCCCTGGAGCAGGACAAGCAGGGGGTGATCAGCAGGATTGTGGAGGACACCGTGCGTCTCGGAAAGCTTCAAGAGAAGGTCAAGGTAAGGCAGCCACAACCCACCCTGACTAACCCTGAGTCCACAACCCACCCTGACTAACCCTGAGCCCCCGACAACCATCCCCGATCCCCCGACAACCATCCCCGATCCCCCGACAACCATCCCCGATCCCCCGACAACCATCCCAGAGCCCCCGACAACCATCCCAGAGCCCCCGACAACCATCCCAGAGCCCCCGACAACCATCCCCGAGCCCCCGATAACCATCCCCGAGCCCCCGACAACCGTCTCCGAGCCCCCGACAACCGTCCCCGAGCCCCCGACAACCGTCCCCGAGTCCCCGACAACCGTCCCCGAGCTCCCAACACTCTAATCCCGAGGCGAGCCCTGACTACCAGCCTCAGGGCTCCACACGTCCAGTGTTCTCGTCAGAACTTGTCTGTGTGTGTGTGTGTGTGTGTGTGGTATTATCCTGTCAGTTCTGTCAAGGGGCCTCCAGGCCTCAGACAGTAGTCTGGGTTACCATCGACCGACGCTCTGCTTCACAGAGGCAGATGAAACATTTACCACAGGCCAGTAAATGAAGTACGATTGCAGCTGCCGGCCCGGGCATTTCACAAACAGAGATCAGACCAGTTAGTGAAGCTCCCCTGCCTCGCCCTGCCTCACCCTGCCCTGCCTCGCCCTGCCTCACCCTGCCTCGCCCTGCCCTGCTTCGCCCTGCCTCACTGTGACCTGCCTCGCCCTGCCTCACCTTTCCCGCCTCGCCCTGCCGCCTCACACTGCCTCACCTCACCCTGCCTCGCCCTGCCTCACCTCACCCTGCCTCACCTCACCCTGCCTCACCCTGCCTCACCTCACCCTGCCTCTCCCTGCCTCACCCTGCCTCACCTCACCCTGCCTCTCCCTGCCTCACCCTGCCTCACCTCACCCTGCCTCACCCTGCCTGGTCCTGCCTCACCTCTTCCTGCCTCACCCTGCCTGGTCCTGCCTCACCTCACCCTGCCTCTCCCTGCCTCACCCTGCCTCACCTCACCCTGCCTCTCCCTGCCTCACCCTGCCTCACCTCACCCTGCCTCACGTTGCCTGGTCCTGCCTCACCTCACCCTGCCTCACCCTGCCTGGTCCTGCCTCACCTCTTCCTGCCTCACCCTGCCTGGTCCTGCCTCACCTCGCCCTGCCTCACTGTGCCTGGTCCTGCCTCACCTCGCCCTGCCTCACCCTGCCTGGTCCTGCCTCACCTCACCCTGCCTCTCCCTGCCTCACCCTGCCTCACCTCATCCTGCCTCTCCCTGCCTCACCCTGCCTCACCTCACCCTGCCTCTCCCTGCCTCGCCCTGCCTCACCCTGCCTGGTCCTGCCTCACCTCGCCCTGCCTGGTCCTGCCTCACCTCACCCTGCCTCTCCCTGCGTCACCCTGCCTCACCTCACCCTGCCTCTCCCTGCCTCACCCTGCCTCACCTCACCCTGCCTCACCCTGCCTGGTCCTGCCTCACCTCGCCCTGCCTCACCCTGCCTGGTCCTGCCTCACCTCGCCCTGCCTCACCCTGCCTGGTCCTGCCTCACCTCGCCCTGCCTCACCCTGCCTGGTCCTGCCTCACCTCTTCCTGCCTCACCCTGCCTGGTCCTGCCTCACCTCGCCCTGCCTCACCCTGCCTGGTCCTGCCTCACCTCGCCCTGCCTCACCCTGCCTGGTCCTGCCTCACCTCTTCCTGCCTCACCTCACCCTGCCTCACCTCACCCTGCCTGGTCCTGCCTCACCTCGCCCTGCCTCTCCCAGTCTTAAAGAGACTGGACACTCTCTAGTCAACCGCTCTTCACAGTAGAAAACTGATCAATATATTCTGCTGTAAAACTAAGTCCTTTAGGTGGTGAAGGAGCATCTGATTAGTGAATGAGACCTTGTCCTCTACTGTGGTGTGTTAGTATACTGGAGTAGTTTATATATTAATATATATTCTGCTGTAAAACTAAGTCCTTTAGGTGGTGAAGGAGCATCTGATTAGTGAATGAGACCTTGTCCTCTACTGTGGTGTGTTAGTATACTGGAGTAGTTTATTTATTAATATATATTCTGCTGTAAAACTAAGTCCTTTAGGTGGTGAAGGAGCATCTGATTAGTGAATGAGACCTTGTCCTCTCTACTGTGGTGTGTTAGTATACTGGAGTAGTTTATTTATTAATATATATTCTGCTGTTAAACTAAGTCCTTTAGGTGTTGAAGGAGCATCTGATTAGTGAATGAGACCTTGTCCTCTCTACTGTGGTGTGTTAGTATACTGGAGTAGTTTATTTAACCAGGTAGGCTAGTTGAGAACAAGTTCTCATTTACAACTGCGACCTGGCCAAGATAAAGCAAAGCAGTTCAACATATACAACAACACAGAGTTACACATGGAATAAACTAACATACAGTCAATAATACAGTAGAAAAGTCTATATACAATGTGAGTGCAAATGAGGGCAGGGGCCAGTACCTCTCTCTGTCCCTGTCTCAGGGGCCAGTACCTCTCTCTGTCTCAGGGGCCAGTACCTCTCTCTGTCTCAGGGGCCAGTACCTCTCTCTGTCTCAGGGGCCAGTACCTCTCTCTGTCTCAGGGGCCAGTACCTCTCTCTGTCTCAGGGGCCAGTACCTCTCTCTGTCTCAGGGGCCAGTACCTCTCTCTGTCTCAGGGGCCAGTACCTCTCTCTGTCTCAGGGGCCAGTACCTCTCTCTGTCTCAGGGGCCAGTACCTCTCTCTGTCTCAGGGGCCAGTACCTCTCTCTGTCTCAGGGGTCAGTACCTCTCTCTGTCCCAGGGGCCAGTACCTCTCTCTGTCTCAGGGGCCAGTACCTATATCTGTCTCTGTCCCAGGGGCCAGTACCTCTCTCTGTCTCAGGGGCCAGTACCTCTCTCTGTCCCAGGGGCCAGTACCTCTCTCTGTCTCAGGGGCCAGTACCTCTCTCTGTCCCAGGGGCCAGTACCTCTCTCTGTCCCAGGGGCCAGTACCTCTCTCTGTCTCAGGGGCCAGTACCTCTCTCTGTCTCAGGGGCCAGTACCTATATCTGTCTCTGTCTCAGGGGCCAGTACCTCTCTCTGTCCCAGGGGCCAGTACCTCTCTCTGTCTCAGGGGCCAGTACCTATATCTGTCTCTGTCTCAGGGGCCAGTACCTCTCTCTGTCTCAGGGGCCAGTACCTCTCTCTGTCCCAGGGGCCAGTACCTCTCTCTGTCTCAGGGGCCAGTACCTCTCTCTGTCTCAGGGGCCAGTACCTCTCTCTGTCCCAGGGGCCAGTACCTCTCTCTGTCTCAGGGGCCAGTACCTCTCTCTGTCTCAGGGGCCAGTACCTCTCTCTGTCTCAGGGGCCAGTACCTCTCTCTGTCTCAGGAGCCAGTACCTATATCTGTCTCTGTCTCAGGGGCCAGTACCTCTCTCTGTCTCAGGGGCCAGTACCTCTCTCTGTCCCAGGGGCCAGTACCTCTCTCTGTCCCAGGGGCCAGTACCTCTCTCTGTCTCAGGGGCCAGTACCTCTCTCTGTCTCAGGGGCCAGTACCTCTCTCTGTCTCAGGAGCCAGTACCTATATCTGTCTCTGTCTCAGGGGCCAGTACCTCTCTCTGTCCCAGGGGCCAGTACCTCTCTCTGTCCCAGGGGCCAGTACCTCTCTCTGTCTCAGGGGCCAGTACCTCTCTCTGTCTCAGGGGCCAGTACCTATATCTGTCTCAGGGGCCAGTACCTCTCTCTGTCCCAGGGGCCAGTACCTCTCTCTGTCCCAGGGGCCAGTACCTCTCTCTGTCTCAGGGGCCAGTACCTATATCTGTCTCTGTCTCAGGGGCCAGTACCTCTCTCTGTCTCAGGGGCCAGTACCTCTCTCTGTCTCAGGGGCCAGTACCTATATCTGTCTCTGTCTCAGGGGCCAGTACCTCTCTCTGTCCCAGGGGCCAGTACCTCTCTCTGTCTCAGGGGCCAGTACCTCTCTCTGTCTCAAGTGCCAGTACCTCTCTCTGTCTCAGGGGCCAGTACCTGTCTCTGTCTCAGGGGCCAGTACATCTCTCTTCCTCAGGGGCCAGTACCTCTCTCTGTCCCTGTCTCAGGGGCCAGTACCTCTCTCTGTCCCTGTCTCAGGGGCCAGTACCTCTCTCTGTCTCAAGTGCCAGTCCCTCTCTCTGTCCCTGTCTCAAGTGCCAGTACCTCTCTCTGTCTCTCTATCTGTGACTGACTCTGTCTTATTTGAAGATGTTAAACAGCTCAATATATGTGCTGCCTGTTGTCGTCTCATTGATATTCTCAAGGCTGTTTACTGCTGTGATGACTGCAGTGGGCCTGGAGAGCAGTCTCCTCATTTCACCCCTCTATCTGCCCTTCTCTCTCAATTCAATTCAATTCAATTCAAGGGGCTTTATTGGCATGGGAAACATGTGTTAACATTGCCAAAGCAAGTGAGGTAGACAATACACAAAAGTGAAACAAACAAAACGAATTAACAGTAAACATTACACATACAGAAGTTTCAAAACAATAAAGACATTACGAGTGTCATATTAAATATATATGCAGTGTTGTAACAATGTACAAATGGTTAAAGCACACAAGTTAAAATAAGTAAGCATAAATATGGGTTGTATTTACAATGGTGTTTGTTCTTCACTGGTTGCCCTTTTCTTGTGGCAACAGGTCACAAATCTTGCTGCTGTGATGCACACTGTGGAATTTCACCCAGTAGATATGGGAGTTTATCAAAATCGGGTTTGTTTTCTAATTCTTTGTGGATCTGTGTAATCTGAGGGAAATATGTCTCTCTAATATGGTCATACATTGGGCAGGAGGTTAGGAAGTGCAGCTCAGTTTCCACCTCATTTTGTGGGCAATGTGCACATAGCCTGTCTTCTCTTGAGAGCCATGTCTGCCTACGGCGGCCTTTCTCAATAGCAAGGCTATGCTCACTGAGTCTGTACATAGTCAAAGCTTTCCTTAAGTTTGTGTCAGTCACAGTGGTCAGGTATTCTGCCGCTGTGTACTCTCTGTTTAGGGCCAAATAGCATTCTAGTTTCATCTGTTTTTTTGTTAATTCTTTCCAATGTGTCAAGTAATTATCTTTTTGTTTTCTCATGATTTGGTTGGGTCTAACTGTGCTGTTGTCCTGGGGCTCTGTGGGGTGTGTTTGTGTTTGTGAACAGAGCCCTAGGACCAGCTTGCTTAGGGGACTCTTCTCCAGGTTCATCTCTCTGTAGGTGATGGCTTTGTTATGGAAGGTTTGGGAATCGCTTCCTTTTAGGTGGTTGTAGAATTTAACGGCTCTTTTCTGGATTTTGATAATTAGTGGGTATCGGCCTAATTCTGCTCTGCATGCATTAGCTCTCTCTCTCTCTCTCTCTCTCTCTCTCTCTCTCTCTCTCTCTCTCTCTCTCTCTCTCTCTCTCTCTCTCTCTCTCTCTCTCTCTCTCTCTGTCTCTGTCTCTGTCTCTGTCTCTGTCTCTCTCTGTCTCTCTCTCTCTCTCTGTGTGTGTATCTGTATCTGTGTATCACCCACAGATTGTTAGTTCACATGTTCATACAATTCTATGACTTGGTCTCTATAGCAACAGGACTTCAAGCTGGTGAGGAGAGAGAGGGGAGGGAGGAGAGATGGGAGGGGAGGGGAGATGAGCGATGAGAGGGGAGGGAGGAGAGGGGAGGGGAAGGGAGGGAGAGCTGCTTGTCTGAGTCTCCTGTGGTTCATCAGGGGTGAGCAGCAAACAATATCCACATAATATACCTTACAGACCAGACTAAAACATGTCCACATAATATACCTTACAGACTAAAACATGTCCACACAATATACCTTACAGACCTGACTAAAACATGTCCACATAATATACCTTACAGACCTGACTAAAACATGTCCACATAATATACCTTACAGACTAAAACATGTCCACATAATATACCTTACAGACCTGACTAAAACATGTCCACATAATATACCTTAAAAACCTGACTAAAACATGTCCACATAATATACCTTACAGACTAAAACATGTCTACATAATATACCTTACAGACCTGACTAAAACATGTCCACATAATATACCTTACAGACTAAAACATGTCCACATAATATACCTTACAGACCTGACTAAAACATGTCCACATAATATACCTTACAGACTAATACATGTCCACATAATATACCTTACAGACTAAAACATGTCCACATAATATACCTTACAGACCTGACTAAAACATGTCCACATAATATACCTTACAGACCTGACTAAAACATGTCCACATAATATACCTTACAGACCTGACTAAAACATGTCTACATAATATACCTTACAGACTAAAACATGTCCACATAACATACCTTACAGACCTGACTAAAACATGTCCACATAATATACCTTACAGACCTGACTAAAACATGTCCACATAATATACCTTACAGACCTGACTAAAACATGTCCACATAATATACCTTACAGACCTGACTAAAACATGTCCACATAATATACCTTACAGACCTGACTAAAACATGTCCACATAATATACCTTACAGACTAAAACATGTCCACATAATATACCTTACAGACTAAAACATGTCCACATAATATACCTTACAGACCTGACTAAAACATGTCCACATAATATACCTTACAGACCTGACTAAAACATGTCCACACAATATACCTTACAGACCTGACTAAAACATGTCCACATAATATACCTTACAGACCTGACTAAAACATGTCTACATAATATACCTTACAGACCTGACTAAAACATGTCTACATAATATACCTTACAGACTAAAACATGTCCACATAATATACCTTACAGACTAAAACATGTCCACATAATATACCTTACAGACTAAAACATGTCCACATAATATACCTTACAGACTAAAACATGTCCACATAATATACCTTACAGACCTGACTAAAACATGTCCACATAATATACCTTACAGACCTGACTAAAACATGTCCACATAATATACCTTACAGACTAAAACATGTCCACATAATATACCTTACAGACTAAAACATGTCCACATAATATACCTTACAGACTAAAACATGTCTACATAATATACCTTACAGACTAAAACATGTCTACATAATATACCTTACAGACTAAAACATGTCCACATAATATACCTTACAGACTAAAACATGTCCACATAATATACCTTACAGACTAAAACATGTCCACATAATATACCTTACAGACTAAAACATGTCCACATAATATACCTTACAGACTAAAACATGTCCACATAATATACCTTACAGACTAAAACATGTCCACATAATATACCTTACAGACCTGACTAAAACATGTCTACATAATATACCTTACAGACCTGACTAAAACATGTCCACATAATATACCTTACAGACCTGACTAAAACATGTCCACATAATATACCTTACAGACCTGACTAAAACATGTCCACATAATATACCTTACAGACCTGACTAAAACATGTCCACATAATATACCTTACAGACTAAAACATGTCCACATAATATACCTTACAGACTAAAACATGTCCACATAATATACCTTACAGACTAAAACATGTCCACATAATATACCTTACAGACTAAAACATGTCCACATAATATACCTTACAGACCTGACTAAAACATGTCCACATAATATACCTTACAGACCTGACTAAAACATGTCTACATAATATACCTTACAGACCTGACTAAAACATGTCCACATAATATACCTTACAGACTAAAACATGTCCACATAATATACCTTACAGACTAAAACATGTCCACATAATATACCTTACAGACTAAAACATGTCCACATAATATACCTTACAGACTAAAACATGTCCACATAATATACCTTACAGACTAAAACATGTCCACATAATATACCTTACAGACTAAAACATGTCCACATAATATACCTTACAGACTAAAACATGTCCACATAATATACCTTACAGACTAAAACATGTCCACATAATATACCTTACAGACCTGACTAAAACATGTCCACACAATATACCTTAAAAACCTGACTAAAACATGTCCACATAATATACCTTACAGACCTGACTAAAACATGTCCACACAATATACCTTACAGACCTGACTAAAACATGTCCACATAATATACCTTACAGACTAAAACATGTCCACATAATATACCTTACAGACCTGACTAAAACATGTCCACATAATATACCTTACAGACCTGACTAAAACATGTCCACATAATATACCTTACAGACCTGACTAAAACATGTCCACATAATATACCTTACAGACCTGACTAAAACATGTCCACATAATATACCTTACAGACTAAAACATGTCCACATAATATACCTTACAGACTAAAACATGTCCACACAATATACCTCACAGACCTGACTAAAACATGTCCACATAATATACCTTACAGACTAAAACATGTCCACATAATATACCTTACAGACTAAAACATGTCAACATAATATACCTTACAGACCTGACTAAAACATATCCACATAATATACCTTACAGACTAAAACATGTCTACATAATATACCTTACAGACTAAAACATGTCCACATAATATACCTTACAAACCTGACTAAAACATGTCCACATAATATACCTTACAGACCTGACTAAAACATGTCCACATAATATACCTTACAGACTAAAACATGTCCACATAATATACCTTACAGACTAAAACATGTCCACATAATATACCTTACAGACCTGACTAAAACATGTCCACATAATATACCTTACAGACTAAAACATGTCCACATAATATACCTTACAGACTAAAACATGTCCACATAATATACCTTACAGACTAAAACATGTCCACATAATATACCTTACAGACCTGACTAAAACATGTCCACATAATATACCTTACAGACCTGACTAAAACATGTCCACATAATATACCTCACAGACCTGACTAAAACATGTCCACACAATATACCTTACAGACTAAAACATGTCCACATAATATACCTTACAGACCTGACTAAAACATGTCCACATAATATACCTTACAGACTAAAACATGTCCACATAATATACCTTACAGACTAAAACATGTCAACATAATATACCTTACAGACTAAAACATGTCCACATAATATACCTTACAGACTAAAACATGTCAACATAATATACCTTACAGACTAAAACATGTCCACATAATATACCTTACAGACCTGACTAAAACATGTCTACATAATATACCTTACAGACTAAAACATGTCCACATAATATACCTTACAGACTAAAACATGTCCACATAATATACCTTACAGACTAAAACATGTCCACATAATATACCTTACAGACTAAAACATGTCCACATAATATACCTTACAGACTAAAACATGTCCACATAATATACCTTACAGACTAAAACATGTCCACATAATATACCTTACAGACCTGACTAAAACATGTCCACATAATATACCTTACAGACCTGACTAAAACATGTCCACATAATATACCTTACAGACTAAAACATGTCCACATAATATACCTTACAGACTAAAACATGTCCTTATAATATACCTTACAGACCTGACTAAAACATGTCCACATAATATACCTTACAGACCTGACTAAAACATGTCCACATAATATACCTTACAGACCTGACTAAAACATGTCCACATAATATACCTTACAGACTAAAACATGTCCACATAATATACCTTACAGACCTGACTAAAACATGTCCACATAATATACCTTACAGACTAAAACATGTCCACATAATATACCTTACAGACTAAAACATGTCTACATAATATACCTTAGACTAAAACATGTCCACATAATATACCTTACAGACTAAAACATGTCCACATAATATACCTTACAGACTAAAACATGTCCACATAATATACCTTACAGACCTGACTAAAACATGTCCACATAATATACCTTACAGACCTGACTAAAGCATGTCCACATAATATACCTTACAGACCTGACTAAAACATGTCCACATAATATACCTTACAGACCTGACTAAAACATGTCCACACAATATACCTTACAGACCTGACTAAAACATGTCCACATAATATACCTTACAGACCTGACTAAAACAT
This sequence comes from Salvelinus fontinalis, assembly GCF_029448725.1. NCBI lineage: Eukaryota > Metazoa > Chordata > Actinopteri > Salmoniformes > Salmonidae > Salvelinus > Salvelinus fontinalis. The sequence goes on from NC_074704.1 coordinate 8,698,276, forward strand.
GTCCACATAATATACCTTACAGACTAAAACATGTCCACATAATATACCTTACAGACCTGACTAAAACATGTCCACATAATATACCTTACAGACCTGACTAAAACATGTCCACATAATATACCTTACAGACCTGACTAAAACATGTCCACATAATATACCTTACAGACCTGACTAAAACATGTCCACATAATATACCTTACAGACTAAAACATGTCCACATAATATACCTTACAGACCTGACTAAAACATGTCCACATAATATACCTTACAGACCTGACTAAAACATGTCCACATAATATACCTTACAGACCTGACTAAAACATGTCCACATAATATACCTTACAGACTAAAACATGTCCACATAATATACCTTACAGACCTGACTAAAACATGTCCACATAATATACCTTACAGACTAAAACATGTCCACATAATATACCTTAGACTAAAACATGTCCACATAATATACCTTACAGACTAAAACATGTCCACATAATATACCTTACAGACCTGACTAAAACATGTCCACATAATATACCTTACAGACTAAAACATGTCCACATAATATACCTTACAGACTAAAACATGTCCACATAATATACCTTACAGACTAAAACATGTCCACATAATATACCTTACAGACTAAAACATGTCCACATAATATACCTTACAGACTAAAACATGTCCACATAATATACCTTACAGACTAAAACATGTCCACATAATATACCTTACAGACCTGACTAAAACATGTCCACATAATATACCTTACAGACCTGACTAAAACATGTCCACATAATATACCTTACAGACTAAAACATGTCCACATAATATACCTTACAGACCTGACTAAAACATGTCCACATAATATACCTTACAGACCTGACTAAAACATGTCCACATAATATACCTTACAGACTAAAACATGTCTACATAATATACCTTACAGACCTGACTAAAACATGTCCACATAATATACCTTACAGACCTGACTAAAACATGTCCACATAATATACCTTACAGACTAAAACATGTCCACATAATATACCTTACAGACCTGACTAAAACATGTCTACATAATATACCTTACAGACTAAAACATGTCCACATAATATACCTTACAGACTAAAACATGTCCACATAATATACCTTACAGACTAAAACATGTCTACATAATATACCTTACAGACCTGACTAAAACATGTCCACATAATATACCTTACAGACCTGACTAAAACATGTCTACATAATATACCTTACAGACTAAAACATGTCCACATAATATACCTTACAGACCTGACTAAAACATGTCCACATAATATACCTTACAGACCTGACTAAAACATGTCTACATAATATACCTTACAGACTAAAACATGTCCACATAATATACCTTACAGACCTGACTAAAACATGTCCACATAATATACCTTACAGACTAAAACATGTCCACATAATATACCTTACAGACCTGACTAAAACATGTCTACATAATATACCTTACAGACTAAAACATGTCCACATAATATACCTTACAGACCTGACTAAAACATGTCCACATAATATACCTTACAGACTAAAACATGTCCACATAATATACCTTACAGACCTGACTAAAACATGTCCACATAATATACCTTACAGACCTGACTAAAACATGTCCACATAATATACCTTACAGACTAAAACATGTCCACATAATATACCTTACAGACTAAAACATGTCCACATAATATACCTTACAGACTAAAACATGTCCACATAATATACCTTACAGACTAAAACATGTCCACATAATATACCTTACAGACTAAAACATGTCCACACAATATACCTTACAGACCTGACTAAAACATGTCCACACAATATACCTTACAGACCTGACTAAAACATGTCCACATAATATACCTTACAGACCTGACTAAAACATGTCCACATAATATACCTTACAGACTAAAACATGTCCACATAATATACCTTACAGACCTGACTAAAACATGTCCACATAATATACCTTACAGACCTGACTAAAACATGTCCACATAATATACCTTACAGACTAAAACATGTCCACATAATATACCTTACAGACCTGACTAAAACATGTCCACATAATATACCTTACAGACCTGACTAAAGCATGTCCACATAATATACCTTACAGACTAAAACATGTCCACATAATATACCTTACAGACTAAAACATGTCCACATAATATACCTTACAGACTAAAACATGTCCACATAATATACCTTACAGACTAAAACATGTCCACATAATATACCTTACAGACCTGACTAAAACATGTCTACATAATATACCTTACAGACTAAAACATGTCCACATAATATACCTTACAGACCTGACTAAAACATGTCCACATAATATACCTTACAGACCTGACTAAAACATATCCACATAATATACCTTACAGACCTGACTAAAACATGTCTACATAATATACCTTACAGACCTGACTAAAACATGTCCACATAATATACCTTACAGACCTGACTAAAGCATGTCCACATAATATACCTTACAGACCTGACTAAAACATGTCTACATAATATACCTTACAGACTAAAACATGTCCACATAATATACCTTACAGACTAAAACATGTCCACATAATATACCTTACAGACCTGACTAAAACATGTCCACATAATATACCTCACAGACCTGACTAAAACATGTCCACATAATATACCTTACAGACCTGACTAAAACATGTCTACATAATATACCTTACGGACTAAAACATGTCTACATAATATACCTTACAGACCTGACTAAAACATGTCCACATAATATACCTTACAGACTAAAACATGTCCACATAATATACCTTACAGACTAAAACATGTCCACATAATATACCTTACAGACCTGACTAAAACATGTCCACATAATATACCTTACAGACCTGACTAAAACATGTCCACATAATATACCTTACAGACTAAAACATGTCCACATAATATACCTTACAGACTAAAACATGTCCTTATAATATACCTTACAGACCTGACTAAAACATGTCCACATAATATACCTTACAGACCTGACTAAAACATGTCCACATAATATACCTTACAGACCTGACTAAAACATGTCCACATAATATACCTTACAGACTAAAACATGTCCACATAATATACCTTACAGACCTGACTAAAACATGTCCACATAATATACCTTACAGACTAAAACATGTCCACATAATATACCTTACAGACTAAAACATGTCTACATAATATACCTTAGACTAAAACATGTCCACATAATATACCTTACAGACTAAAACATGTCCACATAATATACCTTACAGACTAAAACATGTCCACATAATATACCTTACAGACTAAAACATGTCCACATAATATACCTTACAGACCTGACTAAAACATGTCCACATAATATACCTTACAGACCTGACTAAAGCATGTCCACATAATATACCTTACAGACCTGACTAAAACATGTCCACATAATATACCTTACAGACCTGACTAAAACATGTCCACACAATATACCTTACAGACCTGACTAAAACATGTCCACATAATATACCTTACAGACCTGACTAAAACATGTCCACATAATATACCTTACAGACTAAAACATGTCCACATAATATACCTTACAGACCTGACTAAAACATGTCCACATAATATACCTTACAGACCTGACTAAAACATGTCCACATAATATACCTTACAGACCTGACTAAAACATGTCCACATAATATACCTTACAGACCTGACTAAAACATGTCCACATAATATACCTTACAGACCTGACTAAAACATGTCCACATAATATACCTTACAGACCTGACTAAAACATGTCCACATAATATACCTTACAGACCTGACTAAAACATGTCCACATAATATACCTTACAGACTAAAACATGTCCACATAATATACCTTACAGACCTGACTAAAACATGTCCACATAATATACCTTACAGACTAAAACATGTCCACATAATATACCTTACAGACCTGACTAAAACATGTCCACATAATATACCTTAGACTAAAACATGTCCACATAATATACCTTACAGACTAAAACATGTCCACATAATATACCTTACAGACTAAAACATGTCCACATAATATACCTTACAGACTAAAACATGTCCACATAATATACCTTACAGACTAAAACATGTCCACATAATATACCTTACAGACTAAAACATGTCCACATAATATACCTTACAGACCTGACTAAAACATGTCCACATAATATACCTTACAGACTAAAACATGTCCACATAATATACCTTACAGACCTGACTAAAACATGTCCACATAATATACCTTACAGACTAAAACATGTCCACATAATATACCTTACAGACCTGACTAAAACATGTCCACATAATATACCTTACAGACCTGACTAAAACATGTCCACATAATATACCTTACAGACTAAAACATGTCTACATAATATACCTTACAGACCTGACTAAAACATGTCCACATAATATACCTTACAGACCTGACTAAAACATGTCCACATAATATACCTTACAGACTAAAACATGTCCACATAATATACCTTACAGACCTGACTAAAACATGTCTACATAATATACCTTACAGACTAAAACATGTCCACATAATATACCTTACAGACTAAAACATGTCCACATAATATACCTTACAGACTAAAACATGTCTACATGATATACCTTACAGACCTGACTAAAACATGTCCACATAATATACCTTACAGACCTGACTAAAACATGTCTACATAATATACCTTACAGACTAAAACATGTCCACATAATATACCTTACAGACCTGACTAAAACATGTCCACATAATATACCTTACAGACCTGACTAAAACATGTCTACATAATATACCTTACAGACTAAAACATGTCCACATAATATACCTTACAGACCTGACTAAAACATGTCCACATAATATACCTTACAGACTAAAACATGTCCACATAATATACCTTACAGACCTGACTAAAACATGTCTACATAATATACCTTACAGACTAAAACATGTCCACATAATATACCTTACAGACCTGACTAAAACATGTCCACATAATATACCTTACAGACTAAAACATGTCCACATAATATACCTTACAGACCTGACTAAAACATGTCCACATAATATACCTTACAGACCTGACTAAAACATGTCCACATAATATACCTTACAGACTAAAACATGTCCACATAATATACCTTACAGACTAAAACATGTCCACATAATATACCTTACAGACTAAAACATGTCCACATAATATACCTTACAGACTAAAACATGTCCACATAATATACCTTACAGACTAAAACATGTCCACATAATATACCTTACAGACTAAAACATGTCCACATAATATACCTTACAGACCTGACTAAAACATGTCCACATAATATACCTTACAGACCTGACTAAAACATGTCCACATAATATACCTTACAGACTAAAACATGTCCACATAATATACCTTACAGACTAAAACATGTCCACATAATATACCTTACAGACTAAAACATGTCCACACAATATACCTTACAGACCTGACTAAAACATGTCCACATAATATACCTTACAGACTAAAACATGTCCACATAATATACCTTACAGACTAAAACATGTCCACATAATATACCTTACAGACTAAAACATGTCCACATAATATACCTTACAGACCTGACTAAAACATGTCCACATAATATACCTTACAGACCTGACTAAAGCATGTCCACATAATATACCTTACAGACTAAAACATGTCCACATAATATACCTTACAGACTAAAACATGTCCACATAATATACCTTACAGACTAAAACATGTCCACATAATATACCTTACAGACTAAAACATGTCCACATAATATACCTTACAGACCTGACTAAAACATGTCTACATAATATACCTTACAGACTAAAACATGTCCACATAATATACCTTACAGACCTGACTAAAACATGTCCACATAATATACCTTACAGACCTGACTAAAACATATCCACATAATATACCTTACAGACCTGACTAAAACATGTCTACATAATATACCTTACAGACCTGACTAAAACATGTCCACATAATATACCTTACAGACCTGACTAAAGCATGTCCACATAATATACCTTACAGACCTGACTAAAACATGTCTACATAATATACCTTACAGACTAAAACATGTCCACATAATATACCTTACAGACTAAAACATGTCCACATAATATACCTTACAGACCTGACTAAAACATGTCCACATAATATACCTCACAGACCTGACTAAAACATGTCCACATAATATACCTTACAGACCTGACTAAAACATGTCTACATAATATACCTTACGGACTAAAACATGTCTACATAATATACCTTACAGACCTGACTAAAACATGTCCACATAATATACCTTACAGACTAAAACATGTCCACATAATATACCTTACAGACTAAAACATGTCCACATAATATACCTTACAGACCTGACTAAAACATATCCACATAATATACCTTACAGACTAAAACATATCCACATAATATACCTTACAGACCTGACTAAAACATATCCACATAATATACCTTACAGACCTGACTAAAACATGTCCACATAATATACCTTACAGACTAAAACATGTCCACATAATATACCTTACAGACTAAAACATATCCACATAATATACCTTACAGACCTGACTAAAACATATCCACATAATATACCTTACAGACTAAAACATGTCCACATAATATACCTTACAGACTAAAACATGTCCACATAATATACCTTACAGACTAAAACATGTCCACATAATATACCTTACAGACTAAAACATGTCCCCATAATATACCTTACAGACCTGACTAAAACATGTCTACATAATATACCTTACAGACTAAAACATGTCCACATAATATACCTTACAGACCTGACTAAAACATGTCCACATAATATACCTTACAGACCTGACTAAAACATATCCACATAATATACCTTACAGACCTGACTAAAACATGTCTACATAATATACCTTACAGACCTGACTAAAACATGTCCACATAATATACCTTACAGACCTGACTAAAGCACGTCCACATAATATACCTTACAGACTAAAACATGTCCACATAATATACCTTACAGACTAAAACATGTCCACATAATATACCTTACAGACTAAAACATGTCCACATAATATACCTTACAGACTAAAACATGTCCCCATAATATACCTTACAGACCTGACTAAAACATGTCTACATAATATACCTTACAGACTAAAACATGTCCACATAATATACCTTACAGACCTGACTAAAACATGTCCACATAATATACCTTACAGACCTGACTAAAACATATCCACATAATATACCTTACAGACCTGACTAAAACATGTCTACATAATATACCTTACAGACCTGACTAAAACATGTCCACATAATATACCTTACAGACCTGACTAAAGCATGTCCACATAATATACCTTACAGACCTGACTAAAACATGTCTACATAATATACCTTACAGACTAAAACATGTCCACATAATATACCTTAAAGACTAAAACATGTCCACATAATATACCTTACAGACCTGACTAAAACATGTCCACATAATATACCTTACAGACCTGACTAAAACATGTCCACATAATATACCTTACAGACCTGACTAAAACATGTCTACATAATATACCTTACAGACTAAAACATGTCTACATAATATACCTTACAGACCTAACTAAAACATGTCCACATAATATACCTTATAGACTAAAACATGTCCACATAATATACCTTACAGACCTGACTAAAACATGTCCACATAATATACCTTACAGACTAAAACATGTCCACACAATATACCTTACAGACCTGACTAAAACATGTCCACATAATATACCTTACAGACCTGACTAAAACATGTCCACATAATATACCTTACAGACCTGACTAAAACATGTCTACACAATATACCTTACAGACTAAAACATGTCCACATAATATACCTTACAGACCTGACTAAAACATGTCTACACAATATACCTTATAGACTAAAACATGTCCACATAATATACCTTACAGACCTGACTAAAACATGTCTACATAATATACCTTACAGACTAAAACATGTCCACATAATATACCTTACAGACCTGACTAAAACATGTCTACATAATATACCTTACAGACTAAAACATGTCCACATAATATACCTTACAGACCTGACTAAAACATGTCCACATAATATACCTTACAGACCTGACTAAAACATGTCCACATAATATACCTTACAGACCTGACTAAAACATGTCCACATAATATACCTTACAGACCTGACTAAAGCATGTCCACATAATATACCTTACAGACCTGACTAAAACATGTCCACACAATATACCTTACAGACCTGACTAAAACATGTCCACATAATATACCTTACAGACTAAAACATGTCCACATAATATACCTTACAGACCTGACTAAAACATGTCCACATAATATACCTTACAGACTAAAACATGTCCACATAATATACCTTACAGACCTGACTAAAACATGTCCACATAATATACCTTACAGACTAAAACATATCCACATAATATACCTTACAGACCTGACTAAAACATATCCACATAATATACCTTACAGACCTGACTAAAACATATCCACATAATATACCTTACAGACTAAAACATATCCACATAATATACCTTACAGACTAAAACATATCCACATAATATACCTTACAGACCTGACTAAAACATGTCCACATAATATACCTTACAGACTAAAACATGTCCACATAATATACCTTACAGACTAAAACATGTCCACATAATATACCTTACAGACCTGACTAAAACATGTCTACACAATATACCTTACAGACTAAAACATGTCCACATAATATACCTTACAGACCTGACTAAAACATGTCCACATAATATACCTTACAGACTAAAACATATCCACATAATATACCTTACAGACCTGACTAAAACATGTCTACATAATATACCTTACAGACCTGACTAAAACATGTCCACATAATATACCTTACAGACCTGACTAAAACATGTACACATAATATACCTTACAGACCTGACTAAAACATGTCTACATAATATACCTTACAGACCTGACTAAAACATGTCCACATAATATACCTTACAGACCTGACTAAAACATGTCCACATAATATACCTTACAGACTAAAACATGTCCACATAATATACCTTACAGACCTGACTAAAACATGTCCACATAATATACCTTACAGACCTGACTAAAACATGTCCACACAATATACCTTACAGACTAAAACATGTCCACATAATATACCTTACAGACTAAAACATGTCCACATAATATACCTTACAGACCTGACTAAAACATGTCCACATAATATACCTTACAGACCTGACTAAAACATGTCCACATAATATACCTTACAGACTAAAACATGTCCACATAATATACCTTACAGACTAAAACATGTCCACATAATATACCTTACAGACCTGACTAAAACATGTCCACATAATATACCTTACAGACTAAAACATGTCCACATAATATACCTTACAGACTAAAACATGTCCACATAATATACCTTACAGACTAAAACATGTCCACATAATATACCTTACAGACTAAAACATGTCCACACAATATACCTTACAGACCTGACTAAAACATGTCCACATAATATACCTTACAGACTAAAACATGTCCACACAATATACCTTACAGACCTGACTAAAACATGTCCACATAATATACCTTACAGACTAAAACATGTCCACATAATATACCTTACAGACTAAAACATGTCCACATAATATACCTTACAGACTAAAACATGTCCACATAATATACCTTACAGACTAAAACATGTCCACATAATATACCTTACAGACCTGACTAAAACATGTCCACATAATATACCTTACAGACCTGACTAAAACATGTCCACATAATATACCTTACAGACTAAAACATGTCCACATAATATACCTTACAGACTAAAACATGTCCACATAATATACCTTACAGACCTGACTAAAACATGTCCACATAATATACCTTACAGACTAAAACATGTCCACATAATATACCTTACAGACTAAAACATGTCCACATAATATACCTTACAGACCTGACTAAAACATGTCCACATAATATACCTTACAGACTAAAACATGTCCACATAATATACCTTACAGACCTGACTAAAACATGTCCACATAATATACCTTACAGACCTGACTAAAACATATCCACATAATATACCTTACAGACCTGACTAAAACATGTCCACATAATATACCTTACAGACCTGACTAAAACATGTCCACATAATATACCTTACAGATCTCAGAGTATATATTATCCTACCCTCCGAATCCCACTGAGTTTTGTTACCTCATTAACACACAGCAGGGTAGATACAGAATAGTGGTGAGATTTGTTGTCTGAACTCATTATGATTTAATGCTCTATATATGTTCTGGAAGTGTCCTTAACAGTTTTTTAATATATAGTTTATTCCATACATTTTGTCTCTTGGATTTGCTTCCCTGAGGAGTTTGGGAAGGAAGCATTGTTTCCATGTACTGGTGTCTGAGAGAGACAGAACCGGACTGTCTTCCTCTCTGACAGAACCGGACCGTCTTCCTCTCTGACAGAACCGGACTGTCTTCCTCTCTGAGAGACAGAACCGGACCGTCTTCCTCTCTGAGAGACAGAACCGGACTGTCTTCCTCTCTGAGAGACAGAACCGGACCGTCTTCCTCTCTGAGAGACAGAACCGGACCGTCTTCCTCTCTGAGAGACAGAACCGGACCGTCTTCCTCTCTGAGAGACAGAACCGGACCGTCTTCCTCTCTGAGAGACAGAACCGGACCGTCTTCCTCTCTGAGAGACAGAACCGGGCCGTCTTCCTCCCTGAGAGACAGAACCGGACCGTCTTCCTCTCTGAGAGACAGAACCGGACCGTCTTCCTCCCTGAGAGACAGAACCGGACCGTCTTCCTCTCTGAGAGACAGAACCGGACCGTCTTCCTCCCTGAGAGACAGAACCGGACCGTCTTCCTCCCTGAGAGACAGAACCGGACCGTCTTCCTCCCTGAGAGACAGAACCGGACCGTCTTCCTCCCTGAGAGACTGAACCGGACCGTCTTCCTCCCTGAGAGACAGAACCGGACCGTCTTCCTCCCTGAGAGACAGAACCGGACCGTCTTCCTCTCTGAGAGACAGAACCGGACCTGACCGTCTTCCTCTCTGAGAGACAGAACCGGACCGTCTTCCTCTCGGAGAGACAGAACCGGACCGTCTTCCTCTCGGAGAGACAGAACCGGACCGTCTTCCTCTCGGAGAGACAGAACCGGACCGTCTTCCTCTCGGAGAGACAGAACCGGACCGTCTTCCTCTCGGAGAGACAGAACCGGACCGTCTTCCTCTCGGAGAGACAGAACCGGACCGTCTTCCTCTCTGAGAGACAGAACCGGGCCGTCTTCCTCTCTGAGAGACAGAACCGGGCCGTCTTCCTCTCTGAGAGACAGAACCGGGCCGTCTTCCTCTCTGAGAGACAGAACCGGGCCGTCTTCCTCTCTGAGAGACAGAAACGGGCCGTCTTCCTCTCTGAGAGACAGAACCGGGCCGTCTTCCTCTCTGAGAGACAGAACCGGGCCGTCTTCCTCTCTGAGAGACAGAACCGGGCCGTCTTCCTCTCTGAGAGACAGAACCGGGCCGTCTTCCTCTCTGAGAGACAGAACCGGGCCGTCTTCCTCTCTGAGAGACAGAACCGGGCCGTCTTCCTCTCTGAGAGACAGAACCGGGCCGTCTTCCTCTCTGAGAGACAGAACCGGACCGTCTTCCTCTCTGAGAGACAGAACCGGACCGTCTTCCTCTCGGAGAGACAGAACCGGACCGTCTTCCTCTCGGAGAGACAGAACCGGACCGTCTTCCTCTCGGAGAGACAGAACCGGACCGTCTTCCTCTCGGAGAGACAGAACCGGACCGTCTTCCTCTTGGAGAGACAGAACCGGACCGTCTTCCTCTCTGAGAGACAGAACCGGACCGTCTTCCTCTCTGAGAGACAGAACCGGACCGTCTTCCTCTCTGAGAGACAGAACCGGGCCGTCTTCCTCTCTGAGAGACAGAACCGGGCCGTCTTCCTCTCTGAGAGACAGAACCGGACCGTCTTCCTCCCTGAGAGACAGAACCGGACCGTCTTCCTCTCTGAGAGACAGAACCGTCTTCCTCTCTGAGAGACAGAACCGGACCGTCTTCCTCCCTGAGAGACAGAACCGGACTGTCTTCCTCTCTGAGAACCGGACCGTCTTCCTCCCTGAGAGACAGAACCGGACCGTCTTCCTCTCTGAGAGACAGAACCGGACCGTCTTCCTCTCTGAGAGACAGAACCGTCTTCCTCTCTGAGAGACAGAACCGGACCGTCTTCCTCCCTGAGAGACAGAACCGGACTGTCTTCCTCTCTGAGAACCGGACCGTCTTCCTCCCTGAGAGACAGAACCGGACCGTCTTCCTCTCTGAGAGACAGAACCGGACCGTCTTCCTCTCTGGTGTCTGAGAGAGACAGAACCGGACCATCTTCCTCCCTGAGAGACAGAACCGGACTGTCTTCCTCTCTGGTGTCTGAGAGAGACAGAACCGGACTGTCTTCCTCTCTGAGAACCAGTCAGGGAGGCTAATTGCAGCAGTTGCATGACAGCCATATGTTCTGTTCTGGAGGTTTCCTTCACTCTTATTAACATGTTGTCTGTGGTTCCAGGTTGAACACCAAGCAGAATGTGTCTCCTGACATGGCTCCCTTTAGTGGTGTACTACCCCATAGGGCCCTGGTCTAAAGTAGTGCACTATATAGGGAATAGGGCTCTGGTCTATAGTAGTACCACTATATAGGGAATAGGGCTCTGGTCTATAGTAGTACCACTATATAGGGAATAGGGCTCTGGTCTAAAGTAGTGCACTATATAGGGAATAGGGCTCTGGTCTATAGTAGTGCACTATATAGGGAATAGGGCTCTGGTCTAAAGTAGTGCACTATATAGGGAATAGGGTGCCATAGGGCCCTGGTCTAAAGTAGTGCACTATATAGGGAATAGGGTGCCATTTGGTACGCAGCCTGTGTGCTGTGAAGCGATGAGGAGATGCGACAGGATTGCATAAGATGGATGGCGTGAGATGGATGGCGTGAGATGGATGGCGTGACCTTTCAACGAAATGAAAGTACTTCGTGCGTGGGTTACAGAAGAGACATGTATTCTGGAAACAGTGCTTTTCACATAAGTAATGCAGCTGTCGCTCCCTGGCCAT
>NC_074704.1:8716644-8751644 GCF_029448725.1 Salvelinus fontinalis
GCAGGCTGTCCGTCCTCTATTCTGTAGCAGGAGGCTGGTCGGCCTCTACTCTTGGTTTAGCAGAAGGCTGGCCTCTACTCTGGCTGTAGCAGGAGGCTGGCCTCTGGCTGTAGCAGGAGGCTGGCTTCTACTCTGGCTGTAGCAGGAGGCTGGTCTCTACTCTGTAGCAGGAGGCTGGCCTCTACTCTGTAGCAGGAGGCTGGCCTCTACTCTGTAGCAGGAGGCTGGCCTCTACTCTGTAGCAGGAGGCTGGCTTCTACTCTGTAGCAGGAGGCTGGCCTCTACTCTGTAGCAGGAGGCTACCCTCTACTCTGTAGCAGGAGGCTGGCTTCTACTCTGGCTGTAGCAGGAGGCTGGCCTCTACTCTGTAGCAGGAGGCTGGCCTCTACTCTGTAGCAGGAGGCTGGCCTCTACTCTGTAGCAGGAGGCTGGCTTCTACTCTGGCTGTAGCAGGAGGCTGGCTTCTACTCTGGCTGTAGCAGGAGGCTGGCTTCTACTCTGTAGCAGGAGACTGGCCTCTACTCTGTAGCAGGAGGATGGCCTCTACTCTGGAGCAAGAGACTGGACTCTACTCTGTAGCAGGAGGCTGGCCTCTACTCTGTAGCAGGAGGATGGCCTCTACTCTGTAGCAGGAGCCTGGCCTCTACTCTGTAGCAGGAGACTGGCCTCTACTCTGGCTGCACCAGGAGGCTGGCCTCTACTCTGGCTGTAGCAGGAGGCTGGCCTCTACTCTGGCTGTAGCAGGAGGCTGGCCTCTACTCTGGCTGCACCAGGAGGCTTGCCTCTACTCTGTAGCAGGAGACTGGCCTCTACTCTGGCTGCACCCGGAGGCTGGCCTCTACTCTGTAACAGGAGGCTGTTCTCTACTCTGGCTGTAGCAGGAGACTGGCCTCTACTCTGTAGCAGGAGGCTGGCCTCTACTCTTTAGCAGGAGGCTGGCCTCTACTCTGTAGCAGGAGGATGACCTCTACTCTGTAGCAGGAGGCTGGCCTCTACTCTGTAGCAGGAGGCTGGCCTCTACTCTGTAGCAGGAGGCTGGCCTCTACTCTGTAGCAGGAGACTGGCCTCTACTCTGTCCTCATAGCCTAGTTGATGTTATTCCTGGTGACTTTATTCTGCTGATGGAAGAAGGGTGCTTTTGATTGGTTCAACCTGGGGGGAAAATACCTCCAATCATTGATCAGATAAATGTGTTGTTTTAAAGAAAGAAAGAAGAAACAGTCATTATTTAATCATCATTTTACATTTATTTCAATGATGTATCTCCTGTGTGAAGTAGTTGTCCTTTTCACAGTCAGTCAGTTCGTCATGTACTGGCGAGATGAACCTCTAGAGCTGGGATCCTCACGGTCTGTTTGATCAGAGAGACAGAATAACTCACATGAAACAAGAGTCCCCTCAGCCAGCTGGTTCTGAGGCTCGGTTCACTAACCCAAACCAACCCCATAGAGTCTCAGGACAGCAGTCAGCCAGCTGGTTCTGAGGCTCAGTTCACTAACCCAAACCAACCCCATAGAGTCTCAGGACAGCAGTCAGCCAGCTGGTTCTGAGGCTCAGTTCACTAACCCAAACCAACCCCATAGAGTCTCAGGACAGCAGTCAGCCAGCTGGTTCTGAGGCTCAGTTCTCTAACCCAAACCAACCCCATAGAGTCTCAGGACAGCAGTCAGCCAGCTGGTTCTGAGGCTCAGTTCACTAACCCAAACCAACCCCATAGAGTCTCAGGACAGCAGTCAGCCAGCTGGTTCTGAGGCTCGGTTCACCAACCCAAACCAACCCCATAGAGTCTCAGGACAGCAGTCAGCAAGCTGGTTCTGAGGCTCGGTTCACTAACCCAAACCAACCCCATAGAGTCTCAGAGATTGTCAATCCCCTTGTTCTGATTGGGGCATTAAAGGACGACATGTTGACTCCAACAGTCCAGTATTTTCTCTCCCTCCAACCCGGCTGGTCGTTAGATCGGGACAGTAAAGGACACCATGTTGACTCCAACCCGGCTGGTCGTTAGATCGGGACAGTAAAGGACGCCATGTTGACTCCAACCCGGCTGGTCGTTAGATCGGGACAGTAAAGGACACCATGTTGACTCCAACCCGGCTGGTCGTTAGATTGGGACAGTAAAGGACGCCATGTTGACTCCAACCCGGCTGGTCGTTAGATTGGGACAGTAAAGGACACCATGTTGACTCCAACCCGGCTGGTCGTTAGATCGGGACAGTAAAGGACGCCATGTTGACTCCAACCCGGCTGGTCGTTAGATTGGGACAGTAAAGGACACCATGTTGACTCCAACCCGGCTGGTCGTTAGATCGGGACAGTAAAGGACACCATGTTGACTCCAACCCGGCTGGTCGTTAGATCGGGACAGTAAAGGACGCCATGTTGACTCCAACCCGGCTGGTCGTTAGATCGGGACAGTAAAGGACACCATGTTGACTCCAACCCGGCTGGTCGTTAGATCGGGACAGTAAAGGACGCCATGTTGACTCCAACCCGGCTGGTCGTTAGATCGGGACAGTAAAGGACACCATGTTGACTCCAACCCGGCTGGTCGTTAGATCGGGACAGTAAAGGACACCATGTTGACTCCAACCCGGCTGGTCGTTAGATCGGGACAGTAAAGGACACCATGTTGACTCCAACCCGGCTGGTCGTTAGATCGGGACAGTAAAGGACACCATGTTGACTCCAACCCGGCTGGTCGTTAGATCGGGACAGTAAAGGACACCATGTTGACTCCAACCCGGCTGGTCGTTAGATCGGGACAGTAAAGGACACCATGTTGACTCCAACCCGGCTGGTCGTTAGATTGGGACAGTAAAGGACACCATGTTGACTCCAACCCGGCTGGACGTTAGATCAGGACAGTAAAGGACACCGTGTTGACTCCAACCCGGCTGGTCGTTAGATCGGGACAGTAAAGGACGCCATGTTGACTCCAACCCGGCTGGACGTTAGATCGGGACAGTAAAGGACACCATGTTGACTCCAACCCGGCTGGTCGTTAGATCGGGACAGTAAAGGACACCATGTTGACTCCAACCCGGCTGGTCGTTAGATCGGGACAGTAAAGGACACCATGTTGACTCCAACCCGGCTGGTCGTTAGATCGGGACAGTAAAGGACACCATGTTGACTCCAACCCGGCTGGTCGTTAGATCGGGACAGTAAAGGACACCATGTTGACTCCAACCCGGCTGGTCGTTAGATCGGGACAGTAAAGGACGCCATGTTGACTCCAACCCGGCTGGTCGTTAGATCGGGACAGTAAAGGATGCCATGTTGACTCCAACCCGGCTGGACGTTAGATCGGGACAGTAAAGGACACCATGTTGACTCCAACCCGGCTGGTCGTTAGATCGGGACAGTAAAGGACGCCATGTTGACTCCAACCCGGCTGGTCGTTAGATCGGGACAGTAAAGGACACCATGTTGACTCCAACCCGGCTGGTCGTTAGATCGGGACGGTAAAGGACACCGTGTTGACTCCAACCCGGCTGGTCGTTAGATCGGGACGGTAAAGGACACCGTGTTGACTCCAACCCGGCTGGTCGTTAGATCGGGACGGTAAAGGACACCGTGTTGACTCCAACCAGGCTGGTCGTTAGATCGGGACAGTAAAGGACACCATGTTGACTCCAACCAGGCTGGTCGTTAGATCGGGACAGTAAAGGACACCATGTTGACTCCAACCCGGCTGGTCGTTAGATCGGGACAGTAAAGGACACCATGTTGACTCCAACCCGGCTGGTCGTTAGATCGGGACAGTAAAGGACACCATGTTGACTCCAACCCGGCTGGTCGTTAGATCGGGACAGTAAAGGACACCATGTTGACTCCAACAGTCCAGTATTTGCCCTCCCTCCAACCCCAGGACCCTGTTGAGTCAGTCAGTCAACCCCGAGACGAGCAGTCACACATGCCCTGACAGAGACACTGGCAGAACCCATAGACCAGACACACAGTCAGACTGGACGGTACCAGGCTCACACATACTATGCCCAGCGTCACCCTCTGGATCACCAGCAGGTAGATGCCCAGGGGCAGGGACCCGAAGTAGAACAACCCCAGGAGCCACACCAGGATCCTGGGGACGTGGGAACACAACGTGGACAGGGCTTCCTGAACCTCCGGCCCGTTGGAGCCCACAGAGATGGAGTCCAGGCTGTGCCCTGTGTAGTGGTCTGAGCTGCCCAGGTCACGACCCCCGGACCCCGTGTCCCTTTGGACCTCCATGATAGTGATCACCAGGCAGTTGGAGGAGTGGTGCGAGGGGGAGGTGGAGGACAGGCTCTTGGGGTTGAGGGTCACCTCTTTGCTGTGGTCGGAGCTCCAGGACTGATCCCTGACGGCCAGGCAGGATATGACGTTGGAGTCGTCGGGGAGGCCCGACACCTCGTATTCGCTGACCTCTGTTTCGTGTCGGCAGAAGGGGCAGGAAATGCAGCCCAATACGTCCCCCATGTCCAGGATCTTGTTGAGGCAGCGGGCACACACCCGGTGGAGGCAGTCCAGGATCTTGGGCCTGCGGTTGTGGACATTGTAGCGCTGGTAACAGATCTTACACTCCAGCTCGTCTGTGATGGGGGTCAGGCTCAGGGTGGGGGTGGTGACAGGGGTGATGGTGGAGTGGGGCATCTCATCCGGGTCAGGCTGAGGAACACTCATCATGGTCGCATGCTCTGAGGGAGGGAGGGAGAGAGGGAGAGAGAGAGGGGGGGAGGGAGAGAGAGGGAGAGACAGGGAGGCAGGGAGGGAGGGAGAGAGAGGGAGAGAGAGAGAGGGGGGGAGGGAGGGGGGGAGGGAGAGAGGTGGAGAGAGAGAGAGGGGGGGAGGGAGAGGGAGAGAGAGGGGGGGAGGGAGAGAGAGGGAGGGGGAGGGAGAGAGAGGGAGAGAGAAGTTAGGTACTTATGGTACATTTTTCCATTTCATTAAAAAGATCAACGGTACTCAGACATTAGAATAATTTCACAATTTCAAAAGCATTCATGGAAATGCTTTGAAAATTCATGAAAGTGTCTGTTTCTACTCTGAGAGATAACGTAATGACTCCTCCATGTAGAGGCTGTTCACTGTGTCTGTTTCTACTCTGAGAGATAACGTAATGACTCCTCCACGTAGAGGTTGTCTGTTTCTACTCTGAGAGATAATGTAATGACTCCTCCACGTAGAGGTTGTGTCTGTTTCTACTCTGAGAGATAACGTAATGACTCCTCCACGTAGAGGTTGTGTCTGTTTCTACTCTGAGAGATAATGTAATGACTCCTCCACGTAGAGGTTGTGTCTGTTTCTACTCTGAGAGATAACGTAATGACTCCTCCATGTAGAGGCTATTCACTGTGTCTGTTTCTACTCTGAGAGATAATGTAATGACTCCTCCATGTAGAGGCTGTGTCTGTTTCTACTCTGAGAGATAACGTAATGACTCCTTCATGTAGAAGGTGTGTCTGTTTCTACTCTGAGAGATAACGTAATGACTCCTCCATGTAGAGGCTGTGTCTGTTTCTACTCTGAGAGATAACGTAATGACTCCTCCATGTAGAAGGTGTGTCTGTTTCTACTCTGAGAGATAACGTAATGACTCCTCCATGTAGAGGCTGTGTCTGTTTCTACTCTGAGAGATAATGTAATGACTCCCCCATGTAGAGGCTATTCACTGTGTCTGTTTCTACTCTGAGAGATAATGTAATGACTCCTCCATGTAGAGGCTGTGTCTGTTTCTACTCTGAGAGATAACGTAATGACTCCTCCACGTAGAGGCTGTTCACTGTGTCTGTTTCTACTCTGAGAGATAACGTAATGACTCCTCCACGTAGAGGCTATTCACTGTGTCTGTTTCTACTCTGAGAGATAACGTAATGACTCCTCCACGTAGAGGCTATTCACTGTGTCTGCTTCTACTCTGAGAGATAACGTAATGACTCCTCCATGTAGAGGCTATTCACTGTGTCTGTTTCTACTCTGAGAGATAACGTAATGACTCCTCCATGTAGAGGCTATTCACTGTGTCTGTTTCTACTCTGAGAGATAATGTAATGACTCCTCCATGTAGAGGCTATTCACTGTGTCTGTTTCTACTCTGAGAGATAATGTAATAACTCCTCCATGTAGAGGCTATTCACTGTGTCTGTTTCTACTCTGAGAGATAACGTAATGACTCCTCCATGTAGAGGCTGTGTCTGTTTCTACTCTGAGAGATAATGTAATGACTCCTCCATGTAGAGGCTATTCACTGTGTCTGTTTCTACTCTGAGAGATAATGTAATGACTCCTCCATGTAGAGGCTATTCACTGTGTCTGTTTCTACTCTGAGAGATAACGTAATGACTCCTCCATGTAGAGGCTATTCACTGTGTCTGTTTCTACTCTGAGAGATAACGTAATGACTCCTCCATGTAGAGGCTGTGTCTGTTTCTACTCTGAGAGATAACGTAATGACTCCTCCATGTAGAGGCTGTGTCTGTTTCTACTCTGAGAGATAATGTAATGACTCCTCCATGTAGAGGCTATTCACTGTGTCTGTTTCTACTCTGAGAGATAATGTAATGACTCCTCCATGTAGAGGCTATTCACTGTGTCTGTTTCTACTCTGAGAGATAACGTAATGACTCCTCCATGTAGAGGCTGTTCTCTGTGTCTGTTTCTACTCTGAGAGATAACGTAATGACTCCTCCACATAGAGGCTGTGTCTGTTTCTACTCTGAGAGATAACGTAATGACTCCTCCACATAGAGGCTATTCACTGTGTCTGTTTCTACTCTGAGAGATAACGTAATGACTCCTCCATGTAGAGGCTGTTCTCTGTGTCTGTTTCTACTCTGAGAGATAACGTAATGACTCCTCCACATAGAGGCTGTGTCTGTTTCTACTCTGAGAGATAACGTAATGACTCCTCCACATAGAGGCTATTCACTGTGTCTGTTTCTACTCTGAGAGATAACGTAATGACTCCTCCATGTAGAGGCTGTGTCTGTTTCTACTCTGAGAGATAACGTAATGACTCCTCCATGTAGAGGCTGTTCTCTGTGTCTGTTTCTACTCTGAGAGATAACGTAATGACTCCTCCACATAGAGGCTATTCACTGTGTCTGTTTCTACTCTGAGAGATAACGTAATGACTCCTCCACGTAGAGGCTGTGTCTGTTTCTACTCTGAGAGATAACGTAATGACTCCTCCATGTAGAGGCTATTCACTGTGTCTGTTTCTACTCTGAGAGATAACGTAATGACTCCCCCACATAGAGGCTATTCACTGTGTCTGTTTCTACTCTGAGAGATAACGTAATGACTCCTCCACATAGAGGCTATTCACTGTGTCTGTTTCTACTCTGAGAGATAACGTAATGACTCCTCCACGTAGAGGCTGTGTCTGTTTCTACTCTGAGAGATAACGTAATGACTCCTCCATGTAGAGGTTATTCACTGTGTCTGTTTCTACTCTGAGCGATAACGTAATGACTCCTCCATGTAGAGGCTGTTCTCTGTGTCTGTTTCTACTCTGAGAGATAACGTAATGACTCCTCCATGTAGAGGTTATTCACTGTGTCTGTTTCTACTCTGAGCGATAACGTAATGACTCCTCCATGTAGAGGCTGTGTCTGTTTCTACTCTGAGAGATAACGTAACATGCTGTTCATTCTGTTGTGTTCATTAACCCTACTCTGTATCAGCATCCATTAAGCCTCACACACACACACACACACACACACACACACACACACACACACACACACACACACACACACACACACACACACACACACACACACACACACACACACACACTGTCTACCACCAGATAGTAGTTCAATTAACTCAGGGAATCTCACTCTGCTAATGGAATTTAATTGAGTACAGAAATAGACATGTCTATCACCATGGTGTTCTGTGGTCCTCAGATGGATGTGTCTATCACCATGGTGTTCTGTGGTCCTCAGATGGACGTGTCTATCACCATGGTGTTCTGTGGTCCTCAGATGGATGTGTCTATCACCATGGTGTTCTGTGGTCCTCAGTGACAGGTGGACATGTCTATCACCATGGTGTTCTGTGGTCCTCAGTGACAGGTGGACATGTCTATCACCATGGTGATCTGTGGTCCTCAGTGACAGATGGACGTGTCTATCACCATGGTGATCTGTGGTCCTCAGTGACAGGTGGACATGTCTATCACCATGGTGATCTGTGGTCCTCAGTGACAGGTGGACATGGTGTTCTGTGGTCCTCAGTGACAGATGGACATGGTGTTCTGTGGTCCTCAGTGACAGGTGGACATGTCTAACACCATGGTGTTCTGTGGTCCTCAGTGACAGATGGACATGTCTATCACCATGGTGATCTGTGGTCCTCAGTGACAGATGGACGTGGTGGCTGACTGTTCAGAGGCGGGTTAGCGTGGCTGACTGTTCAGTGTGGCTGACTGTTCAGAGACGGGTTAGTGTAGCTGACTGTTCAGAGACGGGTTAGTGTGGCTGACTGGTCAGAGACGGGTTAGTGTAGCTGACTGTTCAGAGACGGGTTAGTGTAGCTGACTGTTCAGAGACGGGTTAGTGTGGCTGACTGTTCAGAGACGGGTTAGTGTAGCTGACTGTTCAGAGACGGGTTAGCGTGGCTGACTGTTCAGAGACGGGTTAGTGTGGCTGACTGTTCAGAGACGGGTTAGCGTGGCTGACTGTTCAGAGACGGGTTAGTGTAGCTGACTGTTCAGAGACGGGTTAGTGTGGCTGACTGTTCAGAGACGGGTTAGCGTGGCTGACTGTTCAGAGACGGGTTAGCGTAGCTGACTGGTCAGAGACGGGTTAGTGTGGCTGACTGTTCAGAGACGGGTTAGTGTAGCTGACTGTTCAGAGACGGGTTAGCGTAGCTGACTGTTCAGAGACGGGTTAGTGTGGCTGACTGGTCAGAGACGGGTTAGTGTAGCTGACTGTTCAGTGACGGGTTAGTGTGGCTGACTGTTCAGAGACGGGTTAGTGTGGCTGACTGTTCAGTGTGGCTGACTGGTCAGAGACGGGTTAGTGTGGCTGACTGGTCAGAGACGGGTTAGTGTAGCTGACTGGTCAGAGACGGGTTAGTGTAGCTGACTGTTCAGAGGTGGGTTAGCGTGGCTGACTGTTCAGAGACGGGTTAGTGTGGCTGACTGTTCAGAGACGGGTTAGTGTGGCTGACTGTTCAGAGTGGCTGACTGTTCAGAGACGGGTTAGTGTGGCTGACTGTTCAGAGACGGGTTAGTGTAGCTGACTGTTCAGAGACGGGTTAGTGTAGCTGACTGGTCAGAGACGGGTTAGTGTAGCTGACTGGTCAGAGACGGGTTAGTGTGGCTGACTGTTCAGAGACGGGTTAGTGTAGCTGACTGTTCAGAGACGGGTTAGCGTGGCTGACTGTTCAGAGACGGGTTAGCGTGGCTGACTGGTCAGAGACGGGTTAGTGTGGCTGACTGTTCAGAGACGGGTTAGTGTGGCTGACTGTTCAGAGACGGGTTAGTGTAGCTGACTGTTCAGAGACGGGTTAGTGTAGCTGACTGTTCAGAGACGGGTTAGTGTAGCTGACTGGTCAGAGACGGGTTAGTGTAGCTGACTGTTCAGAGACGGGTTAGTGTAGCTGACTGTTCAGAGACGGGTTAGTGTAGCTGACTGTTCAGAGACGGGTTAGTGTGGCTGACTGTTCAGAGACGGGTTAGTGTGGCTGACTGTTCAGAGACGGGTTAGTGTAGCTGACTGTTCAGAGACGGGTTAGCGTAGCTGACTGTTCAGAGACGGGTTAGCGTGGCTGACTGTTCAGAGACGGGTTAGTGTGGCTGACTGTTCAGAGACGGGTTAGTGTGGCTGACTGTTCAGAGACGGGTTAGTGTAGCTGACTGTTCAGAGACGGGTTAGTGTGGCTGACTGCTCAGAGACGGGTTAGTGTGGCTGACTGGTCAGAGACGGGTTAGTGTGGCTGACTGTTCAGAGACGGGTTAGTGTAGCTGACTGTTCAGAGACGGTTAGTGTAGCTGACTGTTCAGAGACGGGTTAGTGTAGCTGACTGTTCAGAGACGGGTTAGTGTGGCTGACTGTTCAGAGACGGGTTAGTGTGGCTGACTGTTCAGAGACGGGTTAGTGTGGCTGACTGTTCAGAGACGGGTTAGTGTGGCTGACTGTTCAGAGACGGGTTAGTGTGGCTGACTGTTCAGAGACGGGTTAGTGTGGCTGACTGTTCAGAGACGGGTTAGCGTGGCTGACTGTTCAGAGACGGGTTAGCGTGGCTGACTGTTCAGAGACGGGTTAGCGTGGCTGACTGTTCAGAGACGGGTTAGCGTGGCTGACTGTTCAGAGACGGGTTAGCGTAGCTGACTGTTCAGAGACGGGTTAGCGTAGCTGACTGTTCAGAGGCGGGTTAGCGTGGCCGACTGTTCAGAGACGGGTTAGCGTAGTTGACTGTTCAGAGACGGGTTAGTGTAGCAGACTGTTCAGAGACGGGTTAGCGTGGCTGACTGTTCAGAGACGGTTAGCGTAGCCGACTGTTCAGAGACGGGTTAGCGTGGCTGACTGTTCAGAGAGGGTTAGTGTAGCTGACTGTTCAGAGACGGGTTAGTGTAGCTGACTGGTCAGAGACGGGTTAGTGTAGCTGACTGGTCAGAGACGGGTTAGTGTAGCTGACTGTTCAGAGACGGGTTAGTGTAGCTGACTGGTCAGAGACGGGTTAGTGTAGCTGACTGTTCAGAGACGGGTTAGTGTAGCTGACTGTTCAGAGACGGGTTAGTGTGGCTGACTGTTCAGAGACGGGTTAGTGTAGCTGACTGTTCAGAGACGGGTTAGTGTAGCTGACTGTTCAGAGACGGGTTAGTGTAGCTGACTGTTCAGAGACGGGTTAGTGTAGCTGACTGTTCAGAGACGGGTTAGTGTAGCTGACTGTTCAGAGACGGGTTAGTGTAGCTGACTGTTCAGAGACGGGTTAGTGTAGCTGACTGTTCAGAGACGGGTTAGTGTAGCTGACTGTTCAGAGACGGGTTAGTGTAGCTGACTGGTCAGAGACGGGTTAGTGTAGCTGACTGTTCAGAGACGGGTTAGTGTGGCTGACTGTTCAGAGACGGGTTAGTGTGGCTGACTGTTCAGAGACGGGTTAGTGTGGCTGACTGTTCAGAGACGGGTTAGTGTGGCTGACTGTTCAGAGACGGGTTAGTGTGGCTGACTGTTCAGAGACGGGTTAGCGTGGCTGACTGTTCAGAGACGGGTTAGTGTGGCTGACTGTTCAGAGACGGGTTAGTGTGGCTGACTGTTCAGAGACGGGTTAGCGTGGCTGACTGTTCAGAGACGGGTTAGCGTGGCTGACTGTTCAGAGACGGGTTAGCGTAGCTGACTGTTCAGAGACGGGTTAGTGTAGCTGACTGTTCAGAGACGGGTTAGCGTGGCTGACTGTTCAGAGACGGGTTAGCGTAGTTGACTGTTCAGAGACGGGTTAGTGTGGCTGACTGTTCAGAGACGGGTTAGTGTGGCTGACTGTTCAGAGACGGGTTAGTGTGGCTGACTGTTCAGAGACGGGTTAGTGTAGCTGACTGGTCAGAGACGGGTTAGTGTGGCTGACTGTTCAGTGTGGCTGACTGTTCAGAGACGGGTTAGTGTGGCTGACTGTTCAGAGACGGGTTAGTGTGGCTGACTGTTCAGAGACGGGTTACTGTAGCTGACTGTTCAGAGACGGGTTAGTGTGGCTGACTGGTCAGAGACGGGTTAGTGTGGCTGACTGGTCAGAGACGGGTTAGTGTGGCTGACTGTTCAGTGTGGCTGACTGTTCAGAGACGGGTTAGTGTAGCTGACTGTTCAGAGACGGGTTAGTGTGGCTGACTGTTCAGAGACGGGTTAGTGTGGCTGACTGTTCAGAGACGGGTTAGTGTGGCTGACTGTTCAGAGACGGGTTAGTGTGGCTGACTGTTCAGAGACGGGTTACTGTAGCTGACTGTTCAGAGACGGGTTACTGTAGCTGACTGTTCAGAGACGGGTTAGTGTAGCTGACTGTTCAGAGACGGGTTAGTGTAGCTGACTGTTCAGAGACGGGTTAGTGTAGCTGACTGTTCAGAGACGGGTTAGTGTAGCTGACTGTTCAGAGACGGGTTAGCGTAGCTGACTGGTCAGAGACGGGTTAGTGTGGCTGACTGGTCAGAGACGGGTTAGTGTGGCTGACTGGTCAGAGACGGGTTAGTGTAGCTGACTGTTCAGAGACGGGTTAGTGTAGCTGACTGTTCAGAGACGGGTTAGTGTAGTTGACTGTTCAGAGACGGGTTAGTGTAGCTGACTGTTCAGAGACGGGTTAGTGTGGCTGACTGTTCAGAGACGGGTTAGTGTGGCTGACTGTTCAGAGACGGGTTACTGTAGCTGACTGTTCAGAGACGGGTTAGTGTGGCTGACTGTTCAGAGACGGGTTAGTGTAGCTGACTGTTCAGAGACGGTTAGTGTAGCTGACTGTTCAGAGACGGGTTAGTGTGGCTGACTGTTCAGAGACGGGTTAGTGTGGCTGACTGTTCAGAGACGGGTTAGTGTAGCTGACTGTTCAGAGACGGGTTAGTGTAGCTGACTGTTCAGAGACGGGTTAGTGTAGCTGACTGTTCAGAGACGGGTTAGTGTAGCTGACTGTTCAGAGACGGGTTAGTGTAGCTGACTGTTCAGAGACGGGTTAGTGTGGCTGACTGTTCAGAGACGGGTTAGTGTGGCTGACTGTTCAGAGACGGGTTAGTGTGGCTGACTGGTCAGAGACGGGTTAGCGTGGCTGACTGTTCAGAGACGGGTTAGTGTGGCTGACTGTTCAGAGACGGGTTAGTGTGGCTGACTGTTCAGAGACGGGTTAGTGTGGCTGACTGTTCAGAGACGGGTTAGCGTGGCTGACTGTTCAGAGACGGGTTAGTGTGGCTGACTGTTCAGAGACGGGTTAGCGTGGCTGACTGTTCAGAGACGGGTTAGTGTAGCTGACTGTTCAGAGACGGGTTAGTGTGGCTGACTGGTCAGAGACGGGTTAGCGTGGCTGACTGGTCAGAGACGGGTTAGCGTAGCTGACTGTTCAGAGACGGGTTAGTGTGGCTGACTGTTCAGAGACGGGTTAGTGTGGCTGACTGTTCAGAGACGGGTTAGTGTGGCTGACTGTTCAGAGACGGGTTAGTGTGGCTGACTGTTCAGTGACGGGTTAGTGTGGCTGACTGTTCAGAGACGGGTTAGTGTGGCTGACTGTTCAGAGACGGGTTAGCGTGGCTGACTGTTCAGAGACGGGTTAGTGTGGCTGACTGGTCAGAGACGGGTTAGTGTGGCTGACTGGTCAGAGACGGGTTAGTGTAGCTGACTGTTCAGAGACGGGTTAGTGTAGCTGACTGTTCAGAGACGGGTTAGTGTAGCTGACTGTTCAGAGACGGGTTAGCGTGGCTGACTGTTCAGAGACGGGTTAGTGTAGTTGACTGTTCAGAGACGGGTTAGTGTAGCTGACTGTTCAGAGACGGGTTAGTGTGGCTGACTGTTCAGAGACGGGTTAGTGTGGCTGACTGTTCAGAGACGGGTTACTGTAGCTGACTGTTCAGAGACGGGTTAGTGTGGCTGACTGTTCAGAGACGGGTTAGTGTAGCTGACTGTTCAGAGACGGTTAGTGTAGCTGACTGTTCAGAGACGGGTTAGTGTGGCTGACTGTTCAGAGACGGGTTAGTGTAGCTGACTGTTCAGAGACGGGTTAGTGTAGCTGACTGTTCAGAGACGGGTTAGTGTAGCTGACTGTTCAGAGACGGGTTAGTGTAGCTGACTGTTCAGAGACGGGTTAGCGTGGCTGACTGGTCAGAGACGGGTTAGCGTAGCTGACTGTTCAGAGACGGGTTAGCGTGGCTGACTGTTCAGAGACGGGTTAGTGTGGCTGACTGTTCAGAGACGGGTTAGTGTAGCTGACTGTTCAGAGACGGGTTAGTGTAGCTGACTGTTCAGAGACGGGTTAGTGTGGCTGACTGTTCAGAGACGGGTTAGTGTGGCTGACTGTTCAGAGGCTGGTTAGTGTGGCTGACTGTTCAGAGACGGGTTAGTGTAGCTGACTGTTCAGAGACGGGTTAGTGTGGCTGACTGTTCAGAGGCTGGTTAGTGTAGCTGACTGTTTAGAGACGGGTTAGTGTGGCTGACTGTTCAGAGACGGGTTAGTGTAGCTGACTGGTCAGAGACGGGTTAGTGTAGCTGACTGTTCAGAGACGGGTTAGTGTAGCTGACTGTTCAGAGACGGGTTAGTGTGGCTGACTGTTCAGAGACGGGTTAGTGTAGCTGACTGTTCAGAGACGGGTTAGTGTAGCTGACTGTTCAGAGACGGGTTAGTGTAGCTGACTGTTCAGAGACGGGTTAGTGTAGCTGACTGTTCAGAGACGGGTTAGTGTAGCTGACTGTTCAGAGACGGGTTAGTGTAGCTGACTGTTCAGAGACGGGTTAGTGTAGCTGACTGTTCAGAGACGGGTTAGTGTAGCTGACTGTTCAGAGACGGGTTAGTGTGGCTGACTGTTCAGAGACGGGTTAGTGTGGCTGACTGTTCAGAGACGGGTTAGTGTAGCTGACTGGTCAGAGACGGGTTAGTGTAGCTGACTGTTCAGAGACGGTTAGTGTAGCTGACTGGTCAGAGACGGGTTAGTGTGGCTGACTGTTCAGAGACGGGTTAGTGTGGCTGACTGTTCAGAGACGGGTTAGTGTGGCTGACTGTTCAGAGACGGGTTAGTGTAGCTGACTGTTCAGAGACGGGTTAGTGTGGCTGACTGTTCAGAGACGGGTTAGTGTAATTGACTGTTCAGAGACGGGTTAGTGTAGCTGACTGTTCAGAGACGGGTTAGCGTAGCTGACTGTTCAGAGACGGGTTAGCGTAGCTGACTGTTCAGAGACGGGTTAGCGTAGCTGACTGTTCAGAGACGGGTTAGCGTAGCTGACTGTTCAGAGACGGGTTAGTGTAGCTGACTGTTCAGAGACGGGTTAGTGTAGCTGACTGGTCAGAGACGGGTTAGTGTAGCTGACTGGTCAGAGACGGGTTAGTGTAGCTGACTGGTCAGAGACGGGTTAGTGTAGCTGACTGTTCAGAGACGGGTTAGCGTGGCTGACTGTTCAGAGACGGGTTAGTGTAGCTGACTGTTCAGAGACGGGTTAGTGTAGCTGACTGTTCAGAGACGGGTTAGTGTAGCTGACTGTTCAGAGACGGGTTAGCGTAGCTGACTGTTCAGAGACGGGTTAGTGTGGCTGACTGGTCAGAGACGGGTTAGTGTGGCTGACTGGTCAGAGACGGGTTAGTGTAGCTGACTGGTCAGAGACGGGTTAGTGTAGCTGACTGTTCAGAGGTGGGTTAGTGTAGCTGACTGTTCAGAGACGGGTTAGTGTGGCTGACTGTTCAGACGGGTTAGCGTGGCTGACTGTTCAGAGACGGGTTAGTGTGGCTGACTGTTCAGAGACGGGTTAGCGTGGCTGACTGTTCAGAGACGGGTTAGTGTGGCTGACTGTTCAGAGACGGGTTAGTGTAGCTGACTGTTCAGAGACGGGTTAGTGTGGCTGACTGTTCAGAGTGGCTGACTGTTCAGAGACGGGTTAGTGTGGCTGACTGTTCAGAGACGGGTTAGCGTAGCTGACTGTTCAGAGACGGGTTAGTGTAGCTGACTGGTCAGAGACGGGTTAGTGTGGCTGACTGTTCAGAGACGGGTTAGTGTAGCTGACTGTTCAGAGACGGGTTAGCGTGGCTGACTGTTCAGAGACGGGTTAGTGTGGCTGACTGTTCAGAGACGGGTTAGTGTAGCTGACTGTTCAGAGACGGGTTAGTGTGGCTGACTGTTCAGAGACGGGTTAGCGTGGCTGACTGTTCAGAGACGGGTTAGTTTGGCTGACTGTTCAGAGACGGGTTAGCGTGGCTGACTGGTCAGAGACGGGTTAGTGTAGCTGTCTGTTCAGAGACGGGTTAGTGTAGCTGACTGTTCAGAGACGGGTTAGTGTGGCTGACTGTTCAGAGACGGGTTAGTGTAGCTGACTGGTCAGAGACGGGTTAGCGTGGCTGACTGTTCAGAGACGGGTTAGTGTGGCTGACTGTTCAGAGACGGGTTAGTGTAGCAGACTGTTCAGAGACGGGTTAGTGTAGCTGACTGTTCAGAGACGGGTTAGTGTAGCTGACTGTTCAGAGACGGGTTAGTGTGGCTGACTGTTCAGAGACGGGTTAGTGTGGCTGACTGTTCAGAGACGGGTTAGCGTGGCTGACTGGTCAGAGACGGGTTAGCGTGGCTGACTGTTCAGAGACGGGTTAGCGTGGCTGACTGTTCAGAGGCGGGTTAGTGTGGCTGACTGGTCAGAGGCGGGTTACCCTATGGTGCAGCCCATTGGTGGAGAGTGGACTGTAGCCTCAGATAGGTATTTTATTTATGGCTAGATTGCTGTTTCTGTTTCTGGTGTGTATTTCTGGACTTGGCTCTAGTCTGTGCATTATTTAATCCAGTCAAATCCAACCGTGACTTCTATACACACCATGAGATATACAGAGGATGGAGAGAGAGAGATGGGGGGTTAGAGGGGGAGAGAGATGGGGGTTAGAGAGAGAGAGAGATGGGGGTTAGAGGGGGAGAGAGATGGGGGTTAGAGGGGGAGAGAGATGGGGGGTTAGAGGGGGAGAGAGATGGGGGGTTAGATGGAGAGAGAGATGGGGGGTTAGATGGAGAGAGAGATGGGGGGTTAGATGGAGAGAGAGATGGGGGGTTAGAGGGGGAGAGAGATGGGGGTTAGAGGGGGAGAGAGATGGGGGTTAGAGAGAGAGAGAGATGGGGGTTAGAGAGAGAGAGAGAATGGGGGGTTAGAGTGGGAGAGAGATGGGGGGTTAGATGGGGAGAGAGAGATGGGGGTTAGAGAGAGAGAGAGATGGGGGGGGTTAGAGGGAGAGAGAGATGGGGCTTAGATGGAGAGAGAGATGGGGGTTAGATGGAGAGAGAGATGGGGTGTTAGAGGGAGAGAGAGATGGGGCTTAGATGGAGAGAGAGATGGGGGGTTAGAGGGAGAGAGATGGGGAGTTAGAGGGGGAGAGAGATGGGGAGTTAGAGGGAGAGAGAGAGGGGGAGAGAGATGGGGGTTAGAGGGAGAGAGAAGGGGGGTTAGATGGAGAGAGAGATGGGGGGTTAGAGGGAGAGAGATGGGGCTTAGAGGGAGAGAGAGATGGAGAGAGAGATGGGGGGTTAGAGGGATAGAGATGGGGAGTTAGAGGGGGAGAGAGAGGGGGAGAGAGATGGGGGTTAGATGGAGAGAGAGATGGGGGTTAGATGGAGAGAGAGATGGGGGTTAGATGGAGAGAGAGATGGGGGTTAGATGGAGAGAGAGATGGGGGGTTAGAGGGAGAGAGAGATGGGGGTTAGATGGAGAGAGAGATGGGGGGTTAGAGGGGGAGAGAGATGGGGGGTTAGAGGGGGAGAGAGATGGGGGTTAGAGGGAGAGAGAGATGGGGGTTAGATGGAGAGAGAGATGGGGGTTAGATGGAGAGAGAGATGGGGAGAGAATGGGGGGTTAGAGGGGGAGAGAGATGGGGGGTTAGAGGGAGAGAGAGATGGGGGTTAGATGGAGAGAGAGATGGGGGTTAGAGGGAGAGAGATGGGGGTTAGATGGAGAGAGAGATGGGGGTTAGATGGAGAGAGATGGGGAGAGAATGGGGGGTTAGAGGGAGAGAGAGATGGGGGGTTAGAGGGGGAGAGAAGGGGGGTTAGAGGGAGAGAGAGATGGAGAGAGAGATGGGGGTTAGATGGAGAGAGAGATGGGGGTTAGATGGAGAGAGAGATGGAGAGAGAGATGGGGGTTAGATGGAGAGAGATGGGGGGTTAGAGGGAGAGAGATGGGGGGTTAGAGGGAGAGAGAGATGGAGAGAGAGATGGGGAGTTAGAGGGGGAGAGAGAGGGGGAGAGAGATGGGGGTTAGAGGGAGAGAGAAGGGGGGTTAGAGGGAGAGAGAGATGGGGAGAGAGAAGAGGGGTTAGATGGAGAGAGAGATGGGGGTTAGATGGAGAGAGAGATGGGGGTTAGATGGAGAGAGAGATGGGGGTTAGATGGAGAGAGAGATGGGGGTTAGAGGGAGAGAGAGATGGGGCTTAGAGGGAGAGAGAGATGGAGAGAGAGATGGGGAGTTAGATGGAGAGAGAGGGGGGGTTAGAGGGAGAGAGAGATGGGGGTTAGATGGAGAGAGAGATGGGGGGTTAGAGGGAGAGAGAGATGGGGGGTTAGAGGGAGAGAGAGAGATGGGGAGAGAGATGGGGGTTAGATGGAGAGAGAGATGGGGGTTAGATGGAGAGAGAGATGGGGGTTAGATGGAGAGAGAGATGGGGGTTAGAGGGAGAGAGATGGGGGTTAGATGGAGAGAGAGATGGGGGTTAGATGGAGAGAGAGATGGGGGGTTAGAGGGGGAGAGAAGGGGGGTTAGAGGGAGAGAGAGATGGGGGTTAGAGGGAGAGAGATGGGGGTTAGATGGAGAGAGAGATGGGGGTTAGATGGAGAGAGAGATGGGGGGTTAGAGGGGGAGAGAGATGGGGGGTTAGAGGGGGAGAGAGATGGGGGTTAGATGGAGAGAGAGATGGAGGTTAGAGGGAGAGAGAGATGGGGAGAGAATGGGGGGTTAGAGGGAGAGAGAGATGGGGGTTAGATGGAGAGAGAGATGGGGAGAGAATGGGGGGTTAGAGGGAGAGAGAGATGGGGGGTTAGAGGGGGAGAGAAGGGGGGTTAGAGGGAGAGAGAGATGGGGAGAGAGAAGAGGGGTTAGAGGGAGAGAGAGATGGGGGGTTAGAGGGGGAGAGAAGGGGGGTTAGAGGGAGAGAGAGATGGGGAGAGAGAAGAGGGGTTAGAGGGAGAGAGATGGGGTGTTAGAGATGGGGAGGGAGAAGAGGGGTTAGAGGGAGAGATGGAGAGAGAGAAGGGGATGGGAGAGATGGAGAGAGAGCAGAGGGGTTAGAGGGAGAGAGAGATGGGGGGTTAGAGGGGGAGAGAAGGGGGGTTAGAGGGAGAGAGATGGAGAGAGAGAAGGGGGGAGAGAGAGAACAAGAGAGAGAGCATACCAGGCAGTAGTTCTGTGGCGGAAATACTGTTATTATTGAAGATTATTTATAGGAGTTAAAATAAGAATCTGTTCTGATCGTGAAGAATAATGTCTGCTAGGACCTATTTTATTATATGAGCAGTACATTTTGACAAACAATTTTTGGGGTGGCAACATCGAAGGGTGAGGGGCCTCTAATTTCTTTAATAGACCGGGTCTTTTTACTGCCCCCCTTTGTTTCTGCTTCCAGGCTGAAAGGTTAATTGTTGATTTGCACAGCAGCAGCTCTGCTCTCTCCTCAGCTGTGCTCTGTGGAAGAGGACCGACACCCTAGAGGGAGGGAGCGGTGGCTGGCTCTCTATGATTACCTCATGAGCTGTTGACACTTAGAGAGAGATGGAGATGGAGAGAAAGAGAGGGAGGGAGAGAGAGAGAGAGAGGGAGGGAGAGAGAGGGAGGGAGGGAGAGAGAGGGAGGGAGAGAGAGAGATGGAGAGAGAAAGGAGGGAGAGAGATGGAGAGAGAGAGGGAGGGAGAGAGATGGAGAGAGAGAGAAGGAGGGAGAGAGATGGAGAGAAAAGGAGGGAGAGAGATGGAGAGAGAGGAGAGAGAAATGGAGAGAGAGATGGAGAGAGAGAGAAGGATGGAGAGAGATGGAGAGAGAGAGGAGGGAGAGAGATGGAGAGAGAGAGAAATGGAGAGAGAGATGGAGAGAGAGAGAAGGAGGGAGAGAGAGAGGAGAGAGAGAGAAGGATGGAGAGAGAAATGGAGAGAGAGATGGAGAGAGAGAGGATGGAGAGAGATGGAGAGAGAAAAGGAGGGAGAGAGATGGAGAGAGAGGAGAGAGAGAGAGATGGAGAGAGAGAGAGATGGAGAGAGAGAGATGGAGAGAGAGAAAAGGAGGGAGAGAGATGGAGAGAGAGAAAAGGAGGGAGAGAGATGGAGAGAGAGAAAAGGAGGGAGAGAGATGGAGAGAGAAAAAAGGAGGGAGAGAGATGGAGAGAGAGAAAAGGAGGGAGAGAGATGGAGAGAGAGAGATGGAGAGAGAGAGAAGGAGGGAGAGAGATGGAGAGAGAGAGGAGGGAGAGAGATGGAGAGAGAGGAGAGAGAGAGAGAGAAATGGAGAGAGAGATGGAGAGAGAGAGAAGGATGGAGAGAGAGAGGAGGGAGAGAGATGGAGAGAGAGAGAAATGGAGAGAGAGATGGAGAGAGAGAGAAGGGGGGAGAGAGAGAGGAGAGAGAGAGAAGGATGGAGAGAGAAATGGAGAGAGAGATGGAGAGAGAGAGAAGGATGGAGAGAGATGGAGAGAGAAAAGGAGGGAGAGAGATGGAGAGAGAGGAGAGAGAGAGAGATGGAGAGAGAGAGATGGAGAGAGAGAAAAGGAGGGAGAGAGATGGAGAGAGAGAAAAGGAGGGAGAGAGATGGAGAGAGAGAAAAGGAGGGAGAGAGATGGAGAGAGAGAAAAGGAGGGAGAGAGGAGGGAGAGAGATGGAGAGAGAGAGGAGGGAGAGAGATGAGAGAGAGAAATGGAGAGAGAGATGGAGAGAGAGAGGAGGGAGAGAGAAGGAGGGAGAGAGAAGGAGGGAGAGAGATGGAGAGAGAGAGGAGGTAGAGAGAAATGGAGAGAGAGATGGAGAGAGAGAGAAGGATGGAGAGAGAGAGGAGAGAGAGAGAGATGGAGAGAGAGAGAGGATGGAGAGAGAGAGGAGAGAGAGAGAGAGATGGAGGGAGAGAGAGAGGGAGGGAAGCAGTGGCTGTCTCTCTATGCTTACCTAATGAGCTGTTGGGCACTTAGGAAACCTTTGCTTTCAACCCCCCTAGGTATCAGTAGGGGAAACTGTTTACTGTTCAGACATTTCCCTGGCTATGGAGTCAAGTAACCATAGGAACACACCAATAGGTTTGGCAAAATGTAACTTCCCCAAAATGTCTGTTTTTCCCCTAAATGCTGGTGGGAGGATTTTGTGTTTCCTGCTTATTCCCTTTTTATTCCGGGAATCTACCAACCGGGATTCCTGGAAAAGTAACAGCCCTGGGAATCACGGCTCGGTTTAATATTTACACCCTCTGCTTAGGGAAATACTGGTGAAGGAATTCATAAAGGCATCTAGTTCCCATCAACCACCTCGATAACACAGCCACATCAACACCATTTCAGAGCCCAGCTGTCTCTGAGGTACGCAGTGGATTGATGTTCCATCTAGTGTGCTGCTGGGGACAATGGAACCTAGTGTAGTGTGCTGCTGCTGGGGACAATGGAACCTAGTGTAGTGTGTTGCTGGGGACAATGGAACCTAGTGTAGTGTGCTGCTGGGGACAATGGAACCTTGTGTAGTGAGCTGCTGCTGGGGACAATGGAACCTAGTGTAGTGTGCTGCTGGGGACAATGGAACCTAGTGTAGTGTGCTGCTGGGGACAATGGAACCTAGTGTAGTGTGCTGCTGGGGACAATGGAACCTAGTGTAGTGTGCTGCTGGGGACAATGGAACCTAGTGTAGTGTGCTGCTGCTGGGGACAATGGAACCTAGTGTAGTGTGCTGCTGGGGACAATGGAACCTAGTGTAGTGTGCTGCTGGGGACAATGGAACCTTGTGTAGTGAGCTGCTGCTGGGGACAATGGAACCTAGTGTAGTGTGCTGCTGGGGACAATGGAACCTAGTGTAGTGTGCTGCTGGGGACAATGGAACCTAGTGTAGTGTGCTGCTGCTGGGGACAATGGAACCTAGTGTAGTGTGTTGCTGGGGACAATGGAACCTAGTGTAGTGTGTTGCTGGGGACAATGGAACCTAGTGTAGTGTGCTGCTGGGGACAATGGAACCTAGTGTAGTGTGCTGCTGCTGGGGACAATGGAACCTAGTGTAGTGTGCTGCTGGGGACAATGGAACCTAGTGTAGTGTGCTGCTGGGGACAATGGAACCTAGTGTAGTGTGCTGCTGGGGACAATGGAACCTAGTGTAGTGTGCTGCTGGGGACAATGGAACCTAGTGTAGTGTGCTGCTGGGGACAATGGAACCTAGTGTAGTGTACTGCTGGGGACAATGGAACCTAGTGTAGTGTGCTGCTGGGGACAATGGAACCTAGTGTAGTGTGCTGCTGGGGACAATGGAACCTAGTGTAGTGTGCTGCTGGGGACAATGGAACCTAGTGTAGTGTGCTGCTGCTGGGGACAATGGAACCTAGTGTAGTGTGCTGCTGGGGACAATGGAACCTAGTGTAGTGTGCTGCTGGGGACAATGGAACCTAGTGTAGTGTGCTGCTGGGGACAATGGAACCTAGTGTAGTGTTCTGCTGGGGACAATGGAACCTAGTGTAGTGTTCTGCTGGGGACAATGGAACCTAGTGTAGTGTGCTGCTGGGGACAATGGAACCTAGTGTAGTGAGCTGCTGCTGGGGACAATGGAACCTAGTGTAGTGTGCTGCTGGGGACAATGGAACCTAGTGTAGTGTGCTGCTGGGGACAATGGAACCTAGTGTAGTGTGCTGCTGGGGACAATGGAACCTTGTGTAGTGAGCTGCTGCTGGGGACAATGGAACCTAGTGTAGTGTGCTGCTGGGGACAATGGAACCTAGTGTAGTGTGTTGCTGGGGACAATGGAACCTAGTGTAGTGTGCTGCAGGGGACAATGGAACCTAGTGTAGTGTGCTGCTGCTGGGGACAATGGAACCTAGTGTAGTGTGCTGCTGGGGACAATGGAACCTAGTGTAGTGTGCTGCTGGGGACAATGGAACCTTGTGTAGTGAGCTGCTGCTGGGGACAATGGAACCTAGTGTAGTGTGCTGCTGGGGACAATGGAACCTAGTGTAGTGTGTTGCTGGGGACAATGGAACCTAGTGTAGTGTGCTGCTGGGGACAATGGAACCTAGTGTAGTGTGCTGCTGCTGGGGACAATGGAACCTAGTGTAGTGTGCTGCTGGGGACAATGGAACCTAGTGTAGTGTTCTGCTGGGGACAATGGAACCTAGTGTAGTGTTCTGCTGGGGACAATGGAACCTAGTGTAGTGTGCTGCTGGGGACAATGGAACCTAGTGTAGTGAGCTGCTGGGGACAATGGAACCTAGTGTAGTGTGCTGCTGGGGACAATGGAACCTAGTGTAGTGTTCTGCTGGGGACAATGGAACCTAGTGTAGTGTGTTGCTGGGGACAATGGAACCTAGTGTAGTGTGCTGCTGGGGACAATGGAACCTAGTGTAGTGTGCTGCTGGGGACAATGGAACCTAGTGTAGTGAGCTGCTGGGGACAATGGAACCTAGTGTAGTGAGCTGCTGCTGGGGACAATGGAACCTAGTGTAGTGTGCTGCTGGGGACAATGGAACCTAGTGTAGTGTTCTGCTGGGGACAATGAAACCTAGTGTAGTGTGTTGCTGGGGACAATGGAAGCTAGTGTAGTGTGTTGCTGGGGACAATGGAACCTAGTGTAGTGTTCTGCTGGGGACAATGGAACCTAGTGTAGTGTGTTGCTGGGGACAATGGAACCGAGTGTAGTGTGTTGCTGGGGACAATGGAACCTAGTGTAGTGTGTTGCTGGGGACAATGGAACCTAGTGTAGTGTGTTGCTGGGGACAATGGAACCTAGTGTAGTGTGTTGCTGGGGACAATGGAACCTAGTGTAGTGTGTTGCTGGGGACAATGGAACCTAGTGTAGTGTGTTGCTGGGGACAATGGAACCTAGTGTAGTGTGTTGCTGGGGACAATGGAACCTAGTGTAGTGAGCTGCTGGGGACAATGGAACCTAGTGTAGTGAGCTGCTGCTGGGGACAATGGAACCTAGTGTAGTGTGCTGCTGGGGACAATGGAACCTAGTGTAGTGTTCTGCTGGGGACAATGGAACCTAGTGTAGTGTGTTGCTGGGGACAATGGAAGCTAGTGTAGTGTGTTGCTGGGGACAATGGAACCTAGTGTAGTGTTCTGCTGGGGACAATGGAACCTAGTGTAGTGTGTTGCTGGGGACAATGGAACCTAGTGTAGTGTGTTGCTGGGGACAATGGAACCTAGTGTAGTGTGTTTCTGGGGACAATGGAACCTAGTGTAGTGTGTTGCTGGGGACAATGGAACCTAGTGTAGTGTGTTGCTGGGGACAATGGAACCTAGTGTAGTGTGTTGCTGGGGACAATGGAACCTAGTGTAGTGTGCTGCTGGGGACAATGGAACCTAGTGTAGTGTGCTGCTGGGGACAATGGAACCTAGTGTAGTGTGTTGCTGGGGACAATGGAACCTAGTGTAGTGTGTTGCTGGGGACAATGGAACCTAGTGTAGTGTGTTGCTGGGGACAATGGAACCTAGTGTAGTGTGCTGTTGCTGGGGACAATGGAACCTAGTGTAGTGTGCTGCTGGGGACAATGGAACCTAGTGTAGTGTGCTGCTGGGGACAATGGAACCTAGTGTAGTGTGTTGCTGGGGACAATGGAACCTAGTGTAGTGTGTTGCTGGGGACAATGGAACCTAGTGTAGTGTGTTGCTGGGGACAATGGAACCTAGTGTAGTGTGTTGCTGGGGACAATGGAACCTAGTGTAGTGTGCTGCTGGGGACAATGGAACCTAGTGTAGTGTGCTGCTGGGGACAATGGAACCTAGTGTAGTGTGCTGCTGGGGACAATGGAACCTAGTGTAGTGTGCTGCTGGGGACAATGGAACCTAGTGTAGTGTGCTGCTGGGGACAATGGAACCTAGTGTAGTGTACTGCTGGTGACAATGGAACCTAGTGTAGTGTGCTGCTTGGTACAATGGAACCTAGTGTAGTGTGCTGCTGGGGACAATGGAACCTAGTGTAGTGTGTTGCTGGGGACAATGGAACCTAGTGTAGTGTGTTGCTGGGGACAATGGAACCTAGTGTAGTGTGCTGCTGGGGACAATGGAACCAACTCTCTTTCTGTCTCCCTCTTTCTCCTTCTCACTCCTTCTCTCTCCTTCTGTCTCTACCAACTCTCTTTCTCTCTCCTTCTCTCTCCTTCTCTCTCTCTCCTTCTGTCTCTCCTTCTGTCTCTCCTTCTGTCTCTCCTTCTGTCTCTCCTTCTCTCTCTCCTTCTGTCTCTCCTTCTCTCTCTCTCCTTCTCTGTCTCTCCTTCTGTCTCTCCTTCTGGCTCTACCAGCTCTCCTTCTCTGTCTACCAGCAACATATTGCACAAGCAAAGATAGGCTTTTATTAACCCTCGCTGTACCAAACCAAATGCTAGGCAAGAAGGATGGGGAAATAATATCTAGACACCTTTTTCTGGGATAGATTATGAATGTCTGGCTGGGCTGTGAGACAGTGGATGAGGTTTATGAATGTCTGGCTGGGCTGTGAGACAGTGGATGAGGTTTATGAATGTCTGGCTGGGCTGTGAGACAGTGGATGAGGTTTATGAATGTCTGGCTGGGCTGTGAGACAGTGGATGAGGTTTATGAATGTCTGGCTGGGCTGTGAGACAGTGGATGAGGTTTATGAATGTCTGGCTGGGCTGTGAGACAGTGGATGAGGTTTATAAATGCCTGGCTGGGCTGTGGGACAGTGGATGAGGTTTATGAATGCCTGGCTGGGCTGTGGGACAGTGGATGAGGTTTATGAATGCCTGGCTGTGGGACAGTGGATGAGGTTTATGAATGCCTGGCTGTGAGACAGTGGATGAGGTTTATGAATGTCTGGCTGGGCTGTGGGACAGTGGATGACGTTTATGAATGTCTGGCTGGGCTGTGGGACAGCGGATGAGGTTTATGAATGCCTGGCTGGGCTGTGGGACAGTGGATGATGTTTATGAATACCTGGCTGGGCTGTGGGACAGTGGATGAGGTTTATGAATGCCTGGCTGGGCTGTGGGACAGTGGATGAGGTTTATGAATGCCTGGCTGGGCTGTGGGACAGTGGATGAGGTTTATGAATGTCTGGCTGGGCTGTGAGACAGTGGATGAGGTTTATGAATGTCTGGCTGGGCTGTGAGACAGTGGATGAGGTTTATGAATGCCTGGCTGGGCTGTGAGACAGTGGATGAGGTTTATGAATGCCTGGCTGGGCTGTGAGACAGTGGATGAGGTTTATAAATGTCTGGCTGGGCTGTGGGACAGTGGATGAGGTTTATAAATGTCTGGCTGGGCTGTGGGACAGTGGATGAGGTTTATAAATGTCTGGCTGGGCTGTGAGACAGTGGATGAGGTTTATGAATGCCTGGCTGGGCTGTGGGACAGTGGATGAGGTTTATGAATGCCTGGCTGGGCTGTGGGACAGTGGATGAGGTTTATGAATGCCTGGCTGTGAGACAGTGGATGAGGTTTATGAATGTCTGGCTGGGCTGGGGGACAGTGGATGAGGTTTATGAATGCCTGGCTGGGCTGGGGGACAGTGGATGAGGTTTATGAATGCCTGGCTGGGCTGTGAGACAGTGGATAACTGCACCTCTATGTGCTCTCACACACACACACACACACACACACACACACACACACACACACACACACACACACACACACACACACACACACACACACATATTAGAAGTTAAAACAAGTACCCCTCCTCTCTCTCCCTTCCCCAAATCCGTACCTTACCCTGCAGTAGGTCCGTTGTCTGAGTACTCCAGTAGTCCAGTGTCTGACTACCACAGTGGTCCAGTGGCTGTGTACTCCAGTACTCCAGTGTCTGAGTACTACAGTGGTCCAGTGTCTGTGTACTCCAGTGGTCCAGTGTCTGAGTACTCCAGTGGTCCAGTGGCTGAGTACTACAGTGGTCCAGTGGCTGAGTATACAGTGGTCCAGTGGCTGAGTACTCCAGTGGTCCAGTGTCTGGGTACTACAGTGGTCCAGTGTCTGAGTACTCCAGTGGTCCAGTGTGTCCAGTGTCTGACTCCAGTGGTCCAGTGTCTGAGTACTACAGTGGTCCAGTGTCTGGGTACTCCAGTGGTCCAGTGTCTGAGTACTCCAGTGTCTGAGTACTACAGTGGTCCAGTGTCTGGGTACTCCAGTGGTCCAGTGTCTGAGTACTCCAGTGGTCCAGTGTCTGAGTACCCCAGTGTCTGAGTACTACAGTGGTCCAGTGCCTGAGTACTACAGTGTTCCAGTGGCTGAGTACTCCAGTGGTCCAGTGTCTGGGTACTCCAGTGGTCCAGTGTCTGGGTACTCCAGTGACCCAGTGTCTGAGTACTCCAGTGGTCCAGTGTCTGAGTACTCCAGTGTCTGAGTACTACAGTGGTCCAGTGCCTGAGTACTACAGTGTTCCAGTGGCTGAGTACTCCAGTGGTCCAGTGTCTGGGTACTCCAGTGGTCCAGTGTCTGAGTACTCCAGTGGTCCAGTGGCTGAGTACTACAGTGGTCCAGTGTCTGAGTACTACAGTGTTCCAGTGTCTGAGTACTCCAGTGTCTGAGTACTACAGTGGTCCAGTGTCTGGGTACTCCAGTGGTCCAGTGTCTGAGTACTCCAGGGGTCCAGTGTCTGAGTACTCCAGTGTCTGAGTACTACAGTGGTCCAGTGGCTGAGTACTCCAGTGGTCCAGTGTCTGGGTACTCCAGTGGTCCAGTGTCTGGGTACTCCAGTGGTCCAGTGTCTGAGTACTCCAGTGGTCCAGTGTCTGGGTACTCCAGTGGTCCAGTGTCTGAGTACTCCAGTGGTCCAGTGTCTGAGTACTCCAGTGGTCCAGTGTCTGGGTACTCCAGTGGTCCAGTGTCTGGGTACTCCAGTGGTCCAGTGTCTGAGTACTCCAGTGGTCCAGTGTCTGAGTACTCCAGTGGTCCAGTGTCTGGGTACTACAGTGGTCCAGTGTCTGAGTACTCCAGTGGTCCAGTGGCTGAATGTTCCAGTGTCTGAGTACTTAATAGCCTTAGTTCTCCTATGCTCCTCAAGGTGCTGGTAGTAGTGGC
Source organism: Salvelinus fontinalis (assembly GCF_029448725.1). Classification (NCBI taxonomy): domain Eukaryota; kingdom Metazoa; phylum Chordata; class Actinopteri; order Salmoniformes; family Salmonidae; genus Salvelinus; species Salvelinus fontinalis. The sequence goes on from NC_074704.1 coordinate 8,744,464, forward strand.
GGTGCTAAATGTCCGTTCTGTGGTGGAGCCACCCCCCTGACAGGGTCTCCTCTCTCTCTCAGGGAGCCGGCAGTCTAAGCGTCTCCTCTCCTCTCTCTCTCTCTCCAGGAGCAGGCAGCGGTCTGATTGTCTCCTCCTCTCCCCTCCAGCCGTCTAAGCGTCTCCTCTCCTCTCTCTCTCTCTCTCTCCAGGAGCAGGCAGCGGTCTGACTTCACCTCCAGCCGTCTAAGCGTCTCCTCTCCTCCTCTCTCTCTCCAGGTTTACAAGAAGCAGGCAGCCTGCAGCCTGGGGGTTCTGGGCCAGCGGCTGGTGGAGCAGGAGGAGGACTTTGCAGGGAGGGCTGCCTCTTACCAGACAGAAATACAGCACCTCCAGGGGCTTCTACGAGACAAACAGCAGGACCTGGACGGAGTGCTGCAGCAGAAAAGGTACCAGGCAGACAGCCAGGCAGCCAGTCAGCCAAGGAAACAGGCAGACAGTCAGAGAACCAGGCAGACAGCCAGGCAGCTACTCAGCCAGGGAAACAGGCAGACAGTCAGAGAACCAGGCAGACAGCCAGGCAGCTACTCAGCCAGGGAAACAGGCAGACAGTCAGGCAGCTACTCAGCCAGGGAAACAGGCAGCCAGTCAGAGAACCAGGCAGACAGCCAGGCAGCCAGTCAGCCAGGGAAACAGGCAGACAGTCAGAGAACCAGGCAGACAGCCAGGCAGCCAGTCAGCCAGGGAAACAGGCAGACAGTCAGAGAACCAGGCAGCCAGCCAGGCAGCCAGGGAAACAGTCAGACAGTCAGAGAACCAGGCAGACAGCCAGGCAGCTACTCAGCCAGGGAAACAGGCAGACAGTCAGAGAACCAGGCAGACAGCCAGGCAGCTACTCAGCCAGGGAAACAGGCAGACAGTCAGAGAACCAGGCAGACAGCCAGGCAGCTACTCAGCCAGGGAAACAGGCAGACAGTCAAAGAACCAGGCAGCCAGCCAGGCAGCCAGTGAAACAGTCAGACAGTCAGAGAACCAGGCAGCCAGCCAGGCAGCTACTCAGCCAGAGAAACAGGCAGACAGTCAGAGAACCAGACAGACAGGCAGCCAGTCAGAGAACCAGGCAGGCAGAGAGACAGTAGCCGAGTCACACAGAGGCAGGAGTAGTGAGCAGGCAGGCAGCCGAGTCACTAGCAACGCAAACCAATGACAGGCCCCCGGAGGGAGCGCAAGGTGGGGAGGAGGGGGAGTCAGCACGCGCTTCTGCCTGGACAAGACTGAACAGATGCAGACTGTTTCTCTGTCTCTCTCTCTCAGTCACTCTGTCTGTTTTCTCTCTCTCGGTGTTGCTTCCTCTCTTTCTCAGTCACTCTCCCTCTGTGTCTCTGTGTCACTCTCTCTCTGTGTCTCTCTCTCCCTCTGTCTCTCTGTGTCACTCTCTCGCTCTCTGTTGTTCTCTCTCTCTCTCTCTCTCTCTCTCTCGGTGTTGCTTCCTCTCTTTCTCAGTCACTCTTCCTCTCTGTGTCACTCTCTTTCTGATGTCCTCAATTGTCTTTCTTTAGTGCTCTCTCTCTCGCTTTCTCTCGCTCTTTAATGCTCTCCTCTCTTTCCCTCCCCCTTCTCTCTCTTTCCTCTTTCCCTGCCCTTTCTCTCCCTCTCTCTCCTCTTTCCCTGCCCTTTCTCTCCCTCTCTCTGTATCTCTCTCTCTCCTTAGTTCATGCTATTTTAATATTGAACCATCTAAATTCAGTTATTTTAACAGTAGCATGACAGAATTGATCCAATATTCCCCAAGCCTCCTACAGTACAGAGCAGGAGGACGATGACGCGGCAACAGAGAAAGTTTGAGTGATTTGATTTGGGCGATTCTGAGAGCATTCAATCATATTATCAATTTCTCCCTGAGATGCCCTGTATGTCTGTCTGTCTGTCTGTCTCTGTCTGTCTGTCTGTCTGTCTGTCTATTTGGCTTGATCAATTTCTCCCTGAGATGACCTGTATGTCTGTCTGTCTATTTGGCTTGATCAATGTCTCCCTGAGATGCCCTGTCTGTCTGTCTGTCTGTCTGTCTGTCTGTCTATTTGGCTTGATCAATTTCTCCCTGAGATGCCCTGTCTGTCTGTCTGTCTATTTGGCTTGATCAATTTCTCCCTGAGATGCCCTGTCTGTCTGTATGTCGATTTGGCTTCAATTTCTCCCTGAGATGCCCTGTCTGTCTGTCTGTCTGTCCATCAGTCAGTCGGTCGGTCTGTCTCTCTATCAGTCGGTCCATCTGTCTGCCTGTCTGTCTGTCCGGCTGTGACTGTCTGTCTGTCTGTCTATTTGTCTGTCTGTCTGTCCGTCGGTCTATTTGTCTGTCTGTCTGTCCGTCTGTCCATCCAGTCTGTGTTGTGACTACCGTTAATGTGGATGTAGTCTGTGTCGTGTCGTGACTACCGTTAATGTGGATGTAGTCTGTGTCGTGACTACCGTTAATGTGGATGTAGTCTGTGTCGTGACTACCGTTAATGTGGATGTAGTCTGTGTCGTGACTACCGTTAATGTGGATGTAGTCTGTGTCGTGTCGTTACTACCATTAATGTGGATGTAGTCTGTGTCGTGACTACCGTTAATGTGGATGTAGTCTGTGTCGTGACTACCGTTAATGTGGATGTAGTCTGTGTCGTGACTACCGTTAATGTGGATGTAGTCTGTGTCGTGACTACCGTTAATGTGGATGTAGTCTGTGTCGTGACGTGACTACCGTTAATGTGGATGTAGTCTGTGTCGTGACTACCGTTAATGTGGATGTAGTCTGTGTCGTGACTACCGTTAATGTGGATGTAGTCTGTGTCGTGTCGTTACTACCATTAATGTGGATGTAGTCTGTGTCGTGAATACCGTTAATGTGGATGTAGTCTGTGTCGTGTCGTTACTACCGTTAATGTGGATGTAGTCTGTGTCGTGACTACCGTTAATGTGGATGTAGTCTGTGACGTGACTACCGTTAATGTGAATGTAGTCTGTGTCGTGACTACAGTTAATGTGGATGTAGTATGTGTCGTGATGTGACTACCGTTAATGTGGATGCAGTCTGTGTCGTGTCGTGACTACCGTTAATGTGGATGTAGTCTGTGTCGTTACTACCGTTAATGTGGATGTAGTCTGTGTCGTGTCGTGACTACTGTTAATGTGGATGTAGTCTGTGTCGTGACTACCGTTAATGTGGATGTAGTCTGTGTCGTGACTACTGTTAATGTGGATGTAGTCTGTGTCGTGACTACCGTTAATGTGGATGTAGTCTGTGTCGTGACTACCGTTAATGTGGATGTAGTCTGTGTCGTGACTACCGTTAATGTGGATGTAGTCTGTGTCGTGACTACCGTTAATGTGGATGTAGTCTGTGTCGTGACATGACTACCGTTAATGTGGATGTCGACTGTGACGTGACTACCGTTAATGTGGATGTAGTCTGTGTCGTGACTACCGTTAATGTGGATGTAGTCTGTGTCGTGACATGACTACCGTTAATGTGGATGTAGTCTGTGTCGTGACATGACTACCGTTAATGTGGATGTAGTCTGTGTCGTGACTACCGTTAATGTGGATGTAGTCTGTGTCGTGACTACCGTTAATGTGGATGTAGTCTGTGTCGTGACGTGACTACCGTTAATGTGGATGTAGTCTGTGTCGTGACTACCATTAATGTGGATGTAGTCTGTGTCGTGACTACAGTTAATGTGGATGTAGTCTGTGTCGTGACTACCGTTAATGTGGATGTAGTCTGTGTCGTGACTACCATTAATATGGATGTAGTCTGTGTCGTGACTACCGTTAATGTGGATGTAGTCTGTGTCGTGACATGACTACCGTTAATGTGGATGTAGTCTGTGACGTGACTACCGTTAATGTGGATGTAGTCTGTGTCGTGACTACCGTTAATGTGGATGTAGTCTGTGTCGTGACATGACTACCGTTAATGTGGATGTAGTCTGTGTCGTGACATGACTACCGTTAATGTGGATGTAGTCTGTGTCGTGACTATCGTTAATGTGGATGTAGTCTGTGTCGTGACTACCGTTAATGTGGATGTAGTCTGTGTCGTGACTACCGTTAATGTGGATGTAGTCTGTGTCGTGACTACAGTTAATGTGGATGTAGTCTGTGTCGTGACGTGACTACCGTTAATGTGGATGTAGTCTGTGTCGTGACTACCATTAATGTGGATGTAGTCTGTGTCGTGACTACAGTTAATGTGGATGTAGTCTGTGTCGTGACGTGACTACCGTTAATGTGGATGTAGTCTGTGTCGTGACTACCGTTAATGTGGATGTAGTCTGTGTCGTGACTACCGTTAATGTGGATGTAGTCTGTGTCGTGACTACAGTTAATGTGGATGTAGTCTGTGTCGTGACTACCGTTAATGTGGATGTAGTCTGTGATGTGACTACCGTTAATGTGGATGTAGTCTGTGACGTGACTACCGTTAATGTGGATGTAGTTGGTGTCGTGACTACCGTTAAGGTGGATGTAGTCTGTGTCGTGACTACCGTTAATGTGGATGTAGTCTGTGTCGTGACTACCGTTAATGTGGATGTAGTCTGTGTCGTGACGTGACTACCGTTAATGTGGATGTAGTCTGTGTCGTGACTACCGTCAATGTGGATGTAGTCTGTGTCGTGACATGACTACCGTTAATGTAGTCTGTGTCATGACGTGACTACCGTTAATGTGGATGTAGTCTGTGTCGTGTCGTGACTACCGTTAATGTGGATGTAGTCTGTGTCGTGATGTGACTACCGTTAATGTGGATGTAGTCTGTGTCGTGACGTGACTACCGTTAATGTGGATGTAGTCTGTGTCGTGACTACCGTTAATGTGGATGTAGTCTGTGACGTGACGTGACTACCGTTAATGTGGATGTAGTCTGTGTCGTGACTACCGTTAATGTGGATGTAGTCTGTGACGTGACTACCGTTAATGTGGATGTAGTCTGTGACGTGACTACCGTTAATGTGGATGTAGTCTGTGACGTGAGTACCGTTAATGTGGATGTAGTCTGTGTCGTGACGTGACTACCGTTAATGTGGATGTAGTCTGTGACGTGACTACCGTTAATGTGGGTGTAGTCTGTGTCGTGACTACCGTTAATGTGGATGCAGTCTGTGTCGTGACGTGTCTACCGTTAATGTGGATGCAGTCTGTCGTGACGTGTCTACCGTTAATGTGGATGCAGTCTGTCGTGACGTGACTACCGTTAATGCGATGACGGCTATTCATCCAATTATTACGCGATTAAATGAATCATATAACAATTAATTACGTAGTAAATTGGGGCACCACGGAAAAAAGTTTATTTTAACAAGTTACAGTTTCAAGAATTAACCCCCGAAAATCTGAATATGTTGATATACTGTCATCCATCCATCATTTGCTCCTATTTCAGTCTCATTCTGAACGTCGTAATATCCTGTAAATCTGCACGAACCCTGGTCTCCATGATAAGTCAGCGATACACAAATTGGCTGAATTATTTATTTACTAAATAACTAAATAATCACACAGAGTTACATAAACACACACACAGGATAGATTATGCACTGATTACTAACATGGTGCAATGAAAAGTCCGTAGTGGACTAACCCGATATGATGGCTTGTTACACAATGAAAAGTCCCTAGTGGACTAACCCGATATGATGGCTTGTTACACAATGAAAATTCCCTAGTGGACTAACCCGATATGACATCTTGTTACACAATGAAAAGTCCCTAGTGGACTAACCCGATCTGACGGCTTGTTACACAATGAAAAGTACCTAGTGGACTAACCCTATAATACGGCTTGTTACACAATGAAAAGTCCCTAGTGGACTAACCTGATATGACGGCTTGTTACACAATGAAAAGTACCTAGTGGACTAACCCGATACGACGGCTTGTTACACAATGAAAAGGGGTGGGGAACAAAAGAGCGACAAAGGAATTCAACTTTCGTACATACAGTTGAATAATACCTTCATCGTAAACATGGATAGTTAGCACCCCAACAACCGCTCATTCAGATTTAGAAATGCAATGTACATATTTACGCTTGCATGTCTTTGCCGTCTCTCTGTTGAAATCGCCCGATCCGTCTGTGACGAATAGTTCGACAGAAAGTCTCTGGTTGTGTAAGTCGCTGGTTGTCCACCAGAGGTCACCATGTCCTTATTAGTTGTAGTGGGTTTCCTTTGTTCTGGAAGTGTCTGTTAGAATGGATACATCAGACCACATGGTGGTGGAAGGTGAATGTTCTTCCCCTCTCGTCTCTGTTAGACTGCATCCTTCAAAAGGTACACACGTGGTGGTCCTCGGTCGAGTTTACTAGACTGGAGTACTTAAACAGACGGAATGTTCCTGTGTGGCCTTTATCTTCTTCACTTGAGAGTCTAACCATTTTACACGCCAGTAGCAACCCGGCCATGTACTGGTCTAAATGGTTGATTATTCAGTGTACAGCTAAGACCACTGTCCACGCCAGTAGCAACCCGGCCATGTACTGGTCTAAATGGTTGATTATTCAGTGTACAGCTAAGACCGCTGTCCACGCCAGTAGCAACCCGGCCATGTACTGGTCTAAATGGTTGATTATTCAGTGTACAGCTAAGACCGCTGTCCACGCCAGTAGCAACCCGGCCATGTACTGGTCTAAATGGTTGATTATTCAGTGTACAGCTAAGACCGCTGTCCACGCCAGTAGCAACCCGGCCATGTACTGGTCTAAATGGTTGATTATTCAGTGTACAACTAAGACCGCTGTCCACGCCAGTAGCAACCCGGCCATGTACTGGTCTAAATGGTTGATTATTCAGTGTACAGCTAAGACCACTGTCCACGCCAGTAGCAACCCGGCCATGTACTGGTCTAAATGGTTGATTATTCAGTGTACAGCTAAGACCACTGTCCACACCAGTAGCAACCCGGCCATGTACTGGTCTAAATGGTTGATTATTCAGTGTACAACTAAGACCGCTGTCCACGCCAGTAGCAACCCGGCCATGTACTGGTCTAAATGGTTGATTATTCAGTGTACAGCTAAGACCACTGTCCACGCCAGTAGCAACCCGGCCATGTACTGGTCTAAATGGTTGATTATTCAGTGTACAGCTAAGACCACTGTCCACGCCAGTAGCAACCCGGCCATGTACTGGTCTAAATGGTTGATTATTCAGTGTACAGCTAAG